>NW_011500061.1:143563-185569 GCF_000495115.2 Populus euphratica | reverse complement strand
GAAGATGAACTGCCTCAGCCTAAACAACCAGGATTCTTCACTGAAAGGGATCTTATCGTAGCATGTTATTCATCAAGCCAGTGCAAACCACCTTCAGCTAACGGGTGCTCGATTTCATTGCTGGAGGCAAGATAGAGTGCTTGTGTTTTTGTTTTGTGTGTTCTTGATGGTTGTGAATCTGCCATAAAACTTCTACTGTATGTCTGCTGTAATAAGGTTATGAATCTACCACGCATGCTTAATTTCTATGAGATTTAATAACTTTTTTTAGTGATAAAAGGCACTCGATTGTTCTAGTGCGTGCTGAGGAGTTGAAATAACAAGCACTACTAGTTGCAGAAATAAAGGCTTCTAAATTTAATTTATACTCTGATGAAATCCGATTTATATTAAGAAATAGCCGCAGCCATTAAGTAGATGGTTGAAATTGAAGAGAAAGCAGAGTTTCTGGGATTCTTGTTTCATCACAATGTTTTGGATTTTTAAAAATCTTGGATATAGATCGATGAAAAGTGAAATTAAATGGTCAAGTGAAAGAAAAAAAGACAGATAAATAGAAGAATTTATGAGAGATAAATTTATTGAGCATATTTGGGCATCTTCATTATTTAGACAATTACATTCTCTTGAGTAAATTTTACTTGATAAAATGGTTTGGTTGTTTTATTTTATTATTAAAGTTTTAAATTGTTTTTTATTAATATAAATATCGTGTTAGTTTTTATATTTTAATTAATTTTATGAGTACTAAAATTAATGATTATATAAGAAGTCTCAAATAATTTTTAAATTTATGGGACTTGAACTAAACTAATAATATTTAAAAATGAAATCTGAAACTTAGTTAATTAAGTTGCATCTTTTTATTATTAATTATTGACTGGATTGTTATTCTATTTTTTTAGCATTACATGGGTTATGACAAATTATATATATTAGATAAGTGATGCTATATGTTGCCGGCCATTCTAATTTTATTTTTAACATAAAAACAATTTCAGACATTAGTTATGATTTTTTTAGTAAAATAATTCCTAAAAATTTCAAGGCAAGTCTATTAAAAAACACAAAAATAATACAATTATTATATATTTCTTATTTTGCTTAGGTTTCAAATCAAACAATGAGGGGCTTTGTTTGATAAATTTTACAAGTCTAAAGTGAACTTACAACATTGGTAAATAGTGTAATTTAACTAAAAACAATTAAGACAATTTTTTCCTTATCAACATATTAAATTAATCCATATCAAATTTTAAAAACAATGACATGCGGCTTGTAATCAATTGATTTAATTAAGATATTATTTTAATAAGTTAAAGTTTTTAAATTATTATTTATTTAATTATATATAACAACAATAATAGGCAATTGCAGCAAAGCCCAAATAAAATAAACAAAATTAATCATGATAGGCTAAAAAAATAACTTTTTCAATAACAAATTCAAAATTAAATGGAGTTTTAAGAGATAATATCTAAAAGATTCTCAATTAATCCAAGAATTAATACACACATTATGTTTTCAATTATTTATTTATTAAGAAATTAAAATAAATAAAATAAAAAATAAGCTTGATGTGTGGTCTTGGGTGGCCTATGTGCTTGCCAGTTCGGGCCCATGTGTCTAATTTTAATTATTATGTTCACCTTTTTTATTTTTTTTAAATACAAACGATGTATTATCTATAAGACCATATTCAAGCTAACACAAAATAGCTAAGATTTTAAGCAGTTTAGTTTTTCACTAAAAATCTTGATTTTCAACTCATTTTCATAAAAAAAAAGGCTAAAAACACCATTATAATCTCATGAAACTAAATTCTCCAATCAATTAAAAAAAACCTCTAAATTGGTTTAAAATATACAAAAACAAAAACAAAAACTTTCTCTCAACCCTAATCTTTCTTTTAAGGCAATATTCAACCCTCAAAACACTTCAATGACTCTCACCTCATCAAGAGAAACATTTTGATACAAAGTTAAAAAAAATTTCAATACATGACATTGAAAAAATAATAAATATTTATGATTAATTACTTGTAAAGTTAAAAATCCTACAATTCTCTCATCAAAATTGAAGCAAATCCATCTCAAACACAATTCATATGTGAAGTCATATGTGAATTTCTAGTGTCGTTATATGTTTGTAATCATGAAAAACATCACATAAAAACTCCTAAGACATGAAATCAGGATGATGTTCAAATTCATTAAAAGCAACATCTTGTACAAACTTCCTTCTTATGTGGTTATGAAGAGTCATTGATGAAACAACAATCTGCACTTATGTCTTATATAGAAACACTAGCATGTTCTGTGAAATTCTCCATCTTTTTTTCCACACCCCAAAAGTTTGCTCAATTACACGTCAAACTAAAGAATGAACCCAGTCGAACAACTCCTCCCGACTTCTTAGCTAGCCTCAATAATAAAATTCTAGAAGATGATATCTTTCATCCTTATATGAACATAGAAATCCACATTCATTTGAATAACTAGAACCAACAACATAATTGTTTTCTACATTTACCCAAGACATTTTAAAAAAAAATATTTTATACCACATGACCAAAAATTAAATAAATAAAAATTCTAAGAGAAGCCTACTGTTCTATCCAAAATATCTTTTGGTGCCTTTGAAAATTTGATATTTGGATTATAGATGGCCTCATGAAGAATTATTGAATCATGTACGCTACCTTTCCATCTAGCTCAAATAAAAGTAAATTATATGTCAAAACTACATGCTACAATAATTTTTTGTGTTGATACTCCTTTCATTTTAATAAATAGTATTCGATTTTCTTAGGACACATAAGCATACATACATGTTCTATTGATTGCTTCTAAACAATTCTAAAAACAAAATTTTAAGAACATTAATTGTAAATGAATTACCAAATGGATTATATAATGACTGGAAAGATAAATATATTCAGTTTTTATTTATCTTATATATTACCTTAAATGTACATATATCTCGGGTTCATAATGATTTCTTGTGTTGTTTTCAAAAAATATGGATTAACTGGTTTTATATCAATTGATAGCAAACACACGGCCTTTAGAACCTCATTGAAATACCTAATCACTATTTCACTATAATGTTGGTATCTCTCTTGGACCTTCCTATTAGAAGCACCCAATGCTAAATTATAAAGAAACATGCAAACTTTCTCTATAACATTGATCCTGTTTAATGGTTTCAGTCTAGATTGTTTTTCTAAACCAAAACAAAGATTCTAAAATGTTGTTGCATCCATTGTAAATATATTTACACAACATATCAAATGCTTATTTAAAATTTCATCCAACCACTGCATTCTTGTATTGTATGAAATCATACAAAATTGTTTATAGATATAGTTATAATAATACAATGTAAGTGCGTCTGTTGTGCATAATACTAGTTTATGACGATCAAATTCTCTATACCAAAATGAATCTCCTGCATTGTCGTCGTCATTATCGTCATCTTTATCTTCATTACTATCATTATTGTTACCATCATCATCTACATTGCAATCATTTGTAGCACCACTACTATAACTTATATGACTACTACTATTCCTACCAACGTAGTCATATGAAACATGTTGAGCAAGATTGTTCATGACATTTTTTTACTCTATTTCAAAAAGGTTATTAAACTAATTTGTATCCATATCTACAATTTTAATTAAATAATTATGAGCAAGGAACACCATATTAATTGTTTTATTAATGTAGATGTGTTGCAAGCTTTACGTGCAACCCTTAATAAATCACAATAATTTTATAGAAAATATAATTTTTATCATCCTATTAATCTATTTAATTTTCTTTTATAAAATAAAACACTTCATACATTATTTCATTCAATTTCATTAATTTATCATACTATTTTGTTTACAATAAAAATTATCACATCCCAATATATATTAAACAACTAATATGTCTTACAAGTAATCTATAATTGGTTATATTAAAACATATAATGTTTATGTTGAGATTAAGAACAATGCCATTAACAAATTAGGTCTAAGATAAAGCATGACTATACAGTGAAAGAAAATACAATGAAAGAAAGACAACTTACTATTTTATGAGATGCAGGATGATATACTTTAATCAAAATGTCTTGAGAGAATCATAAAATATTGGTCATTCTATAAATAATTTTGAAAGTGATGTGTTCTACTTTATTGAAATGGTGCATTATATAGGGTGGAAAAGAGTGACTCGTGAATTACACAATACAAGCACACTCTACCATACCAGACATTAAAACCTATTTTTTTCTTCTAAAATTATTATAGTCAACAACTTATAATGAATAAAAACATAAAGGCATGCTCAATAATTGCCAAACAAATAAAGAAAAAGTTGGTTATAGAACACACAACATTAAGTTTTTCCTAGCTACACAACAAACACACATAACATATGAAAAAACATGGTTTGTCCTCCCAAAGCTACACCTTAAACCTTTGTTCGTTGACTCTATGAAAAATCAAAAGCAGTAAAGTTAGGAATCTTCTAAATAATGCAACTAAGAAAGAAGAAGATTACAACCACAAGTGCTTACCAGAATTATAAAGAACAAATCAATGATTCCTAGAACAATAAATAGGGATATAGTTTCGATAATGAACAAGATCTTATTACATTTGATATTTTTAAGAACATGTATAGATGAGAAATTGAAGACATATTGAAATAAAAAAATTGCCTAGATTTGTCTGCAAAAAAAACCACTTGCTTGTGCACAAATAAGGGGCTTATAGGACTTAAGAAAAACAAATTCATTAGTGGTTTTTGTAGATCTTGGTCATGGATGTTAGTTTGTGAAGATTTGAAGTTGGTTTGTGTGTTTTGCAATCGTTTGTGGCTAAAAAAAAATGAAAAGAAGAGCGATCTCTATAAATAGAGGGTTTTATTCGAGAAAGGAAGAGGTATGTTAAGAGATGAAGATGTAGACATTGAGAATATTCATTTCACTAGTTATCAGGAGAAGAGGGAGGAGAAGATAAGATTGAGTATTTTGTTAAACAAATAAATAAACAGTCTTCTAGCTATGCATAGGAATGACAAAAGGTAGTTATGATTGCTTTTTGTTGAACCTGTGGTTGGACAACAAACATTTATGGGTCCCACTTTATTAAACTTATGGTTTCATCTTTACCAAATAAAATAAAGTTGTTGTTAAATCACAACAAATAAACTACCACAAAAACAAACACTATATATATATATATATATGGTAGAGAATCAATCTTCCATGTGATTCAAGCACAAAAAAATATTAAATTATAATTATAACTTTATAATGAAAAAAAGACTTTATTGTCTACTTTAATTGAATTAAAATTTTGTTTATCACAAAATGTTATTAGATATATTTAAAATAAAATAAAAACTCAATAACACAAACTGGGAAAAATGACATTTTTTTGTCCTTTTAAAGAGATTTAGAGGTCAATCCGGGCTAAACCATATATACCAAACCTAAGTCTGAGCACAAGTGTATTCCAGGTAGGGTTTTACATCTATGATAAGTAACAGATTTTTTCCCTAGTTTTGAGGTTCAACCGTCTTTGAAAGTAATAGATCAGATGAATGCTAAAGTCAAAGATGTTCGAAACAGAGACTTCCAAGGAAATGATTATCCACCATCTCTTGTGAAGATAAAGTTTAAATCGTCGTCGTCGTAGTAGTAGTAGTAATATTAATAATGTGGGATTTGCTATTAGGGTCAAGCTCGAGCACAACCACAATGCTTGATCCCGAGAGAGCATAAAATTCAAAGTAGAGATGCTGCACTGGAGAAAAGTAGAGCCCACTATAATTCCACCTTTTCCTAAAGAATGGTTTGGTAGGAATTTAAAGTGTGTTTTGGAATGTGGTTTTAGTTAATTTTTAAAGTATTTTTTATTTACAAATGTATCAAAATAATATTTTTTATTTTAAAAAAATTATTTTAAATATCAGCACATCAAAATAATCTATAAACACAAAAAAAAAATTAATTTAAAACAAAAAAATTTAAATTTTTTAAAAGCATTTTTAAAACTCAAAACAAATAAGATTTTAACTAAGAGCTAAACACTTATCTAGGAATAAAAACTTAGTGCTAAGGTCTTGAAAAAGAACTTTCTTATGAATTTACATTTCTATTTGGTTTTATCGCAAGATTTTCCTTTAAAAAGAGTTATTTTATGTTTGTGTGAAACAAATTATAATTGGCTTCATTATCCTAAGCAAATTAAATCCTATTGATAGTTATAAGGAGTTAATGTTAGTAATAGAGTGATAAAAATAACAAGAGGTGGGGTTGTAGCAATGAAGAGATAAAACATGATGATGTTTTATCAATAAAAAAAATAATCAACAATAAAAATGAAAAAGATTGGCTTTATTTTTTAGTTTTTAGCATACAAAAAGTAAGATTCAATAAAATATTTAATTAAAATTAGTAGAAGGATATTATTGAAATTTACCATGCATGAAATATGATTTAATTTTTTACATGCATGATATTGCCTATGAATTAAGCATTACTTTCTATATTTATCTTGTTAGTTTTTAGAAAACATGAATCGGAAATATGAAAAAAAAAACCCACCAATTATCACGTATGGCCATTGCAATGCATATTTGAAACACTAGTTAATAAGAAAGAGAAAGTGGGAGTAAATAGTATACTCATGGTTTTTTTTACTTTATTTTAATTAAGAAGTGACATTAGAGTCCTTCCTCTTTAAAAAAATTCAAACCTCTCCTTTATAATAAAAAAGAGAGACTTGTATATTTCTACCACTTAAATGTTTATTTAATGATTATCGTTAATTTTCAATATTGAATTTTTTTTATTTTATTAAAAAAACCGAACATTGTTGGATTAGGAAAAAAAATTTCTAATACTAGTACTTTTTAAATTCTTGTTTTTAGGTCTTCAAAGAAAGATCAAATAATATAATTAATAAATATTTCTTTCATAGTAAATAATATAGTGAGGGTAAAAAGACTCACAATAGTGAAGATTGAGTAAATAATTCAATATCTAATGAGTTTGAAGTTGATTATTACGATATGTTCTAAGATGTTATTGAAATTTGATATCATATGTCAAAAGATATAGTATTTTTATTCCAATTCTATTTATATGATACCAATAAAGAAATTAGAATAGATCCTCACTGTGGTTTGATTGAAATAAATAAAAAAGATAGACTTCCAACATAAGTAAGGTTTTTATTATGCATATACTCCTTCATTTAAAAAGAATTATAATTTAGTTAATTGGTTATCCATTATGAAAACCAAAACTAGAAGTCGTGTTCAAGTGAAGATGATAATGATAAAGTAATTGGAGGACACTATGTATTTCCAATGGATGACCTAGTTGATTCATGTCGAGTTGCTCTATTTGCTGAGTTAAAAAATCTAGATTTTTGTGTTATTGAGAATATTTATATTAATGTTGATGTTGATGAATTAAATGTAATATTGAATATCAGTAGACATAGAGAAAACAATAATGATGATGAGATCGACATTGAATTTAATAAGAAAGATGATGTTGGAAATGACAATGAAGAAAATCAAGAGGAGGCTTCTAGTTAAAAAGTGTTGAACTAATTTAAATATGATATTTCATTACATAATAAATTTAGAATTGTGTTGGATATTTATTGGTATTTTATAATGCATTATATTTACACTTGTATAATGTTAGAGATGTATTCATTGTTTTAATAATTATTGTTGCATGCATGTTTCGGTTGACAATGAGATAATAAAAACTAACTCATAAATCTAATATTAATTTTTTTAACAGTGTAAAATGTATCACTAGCAACAACAAAGTCAAGATCAGTCAACAAGTAGTTAAGGACTTGTCATTATAGTGTAGAACGACCTTTGAGTCAAATTTTAATTGGATCCAAGGAAAAAATGTATTATAGATACATGGAAATCTTAAAGTAGATAAATGAACATCATAAACTTATTACGCATTTTAATAATATAAATAGTGAGATAAAAGTGTTGCTCCCATCAATTAGGGCATATTTTGAAGGTATAAATGTTTTTTACGCTCTAAGGATGCTATAACAACCTCAATTATTTGGATTCAAATTTCCACATAATTTTTTTTTCAATAATGTCAAAAACAAGGAATTTTTCTTATGACAATACACTATCATTTTAACAGTCGACTGAATTAATTCATTCTAAAAATTTGGTCAAAAGATTATATCGAGTGATTGAGTTAGTAAAAATTTTAATTGCCTATTCCAATAAGCAGTCAATCAAATCAATTGGTAAACTAAGTCAATCAACCAGTTTGAGTATAATCATATATTTTTATTTTATATCTTTTGAAATCTAATCTCCACAAAAATTTTACTAGAGTTTGCCTATAAATTCAAAATACCTAATTATCACCGTTATAACTTATAATACCACATCCAAAATTCATACCAAACATTTTTTATCTTATCTTTTTTATTTAACTAAAATCAACCACATATCATTTTTATCCACATCACCATAATCAAAATATAATATAATATAATGGAAATGAATAATTTGAATAAGATTAAACTGTCATACAACATCATGAAATTAAAAGAAATGAAATAGATAAAGAAATACATTTAATAACTAAAGTCTTACTAATATTCCTAAACTCCTACTTAGTCAAATAAGGGTGAAATTAAGTTACATTTTAAAATCTTCAATTTATACAAATATTGTCCTCCTACAACCAAAATATACTAAGAAGTTATACTACAAAAATTTCTCAAAATAATTAATGGGAAATTTTACGCACAGGAAATAGTTTACTAATGGGAAATTTCTCTGCATTGCAAAAGTCATATGATTTGTAGCGAGGATATTGAACATTTAACATTAGCTTTGATAAATGGTTGGTTTTCAGAACCTTTAAAATATAATTATGACTTAACTATCACAAACAAAATAAATTTATATTATGATCATGAAAATTAGATCAAATCCAAGGAAATTTTCATTTAATCTTCCTACGATATATTGAAAAGAAAAAAAAAGGGGATTTGAATGAAAAATTAAAGAAATAATAATTCTAAAAATAATAAATTGATATATTATAGAATAGTTCTAAGGTTCACACATGCATTCCTATAATTTGTTGATCATCAAAGCAAAATAAATATTCTTTAACGTCAAATAAATTCGATATCCCTTAAAGATGAGGGAAATCAATGATATTATGAGTAAATTAATTAGACAAAGCTTTCTAATTAATTTCTAAACATCAAGCAAATTTAACATTGAAAGCAATCTTATTCACTCGGCAATACTTGTAGGAGTAAAGTCTATGCATTTATTCTAAACAAATATTCAAAAGCTTGACAATTTAATATATTTTATTCTTTCCTAATCAATCAAGATAAGAGTTGCAGCAATCAAATTAATTCTTTAGCTTTGTACTCTAGGCCCTAACAACAATTACAAATTAAAAGAAACTGGAAAGTTTACATATCATTTCAAAACAATTCAATAAGCTTGAATAGCAATCAATAACATAATTCTGAACAAGGAAAACTAAATTCTTGAATCTAAAAGAATTATAATGATAACATTACTTCTCACAACTTGCCAAAAGAAATGATATGTGTTCCTTTTGAACTAAAATTAGGAATTAGTTCATAGTTGTTAGAAAATTGACAAAAACACAAAAGAAAAAGAATGTTGCAGAGCTCCTGTTTCAGCTGTCTTCTACTCTATTTATTCTTTCCCTTAGTTGCTGAATTTCCTCATAATTCATAGGTTGATTAAAAGTCTTTATGCTACTTAACTCCAGAGCCCCTGTTTCAGCTGTGTTCTACTCTATTTATTCTTTCCCTTAGCTACTGAATGTCCTCATAATTCATAGGTTGATTAAAAGTCTTTATGCTACTTAACTCTGTCCTTCTTTATCTGGTCCTTAAGGTTAGTTAAATCCTTAAGAATTTTAAAAATAGATTCTGCTGCTGTTAAAACTCTGTTGTAATTCCTACTTTACTGCAACTTAAACTTTATTTTTGACTTGGTTTCTTGCAATATTCAATCATCCCAATTGTATTCTTTTATTCATGACATGTTAAAGGCTTGATCTTTACCTTTCTTAGGTCATAAAGCCCACCATTTTTATGTCAGACTCTCAGCCACAGTAATATGCTCGACACCTTTAGTTTCCTCATTAGACTAGGAGACCAATCTCATCATTCAAATTGTGTTTGTATTTTCACCTTTAAAACATTTTTATCTGATTTGACATCCTTTATAAAAGTTGTATTCTTGGATGTGTAAATAATTTTAGTCTTTTGACTTGCATGATTTCAATGTTTGAGGCTCAAAATATGCCCGTTTGAACCTATAGTGTGAAAGTAGAGAATCCTGCTGCATGTAGGACTTTGCTTCAATTTTGCAGGTCTAATTAGAGGTCCAAACGAACTTGGATTTCTGCCCATAATACTTTCTTAGAAACTTTATATGTGTACTTTAACTTTTATTCATCCCACATTCACACTTCTCCAAAAACTTGATGCTATCAAGCAAATTCCCAAGTATGCCAAATTTTTGAAGGAGTTGTGTACTACCAAGAGAGCTTTCAAATTGAAAGGTCATGAAATGGTAAGTATGGGTGAAGTTGTGTCTGCTATTGTTCAAAAGAATATGCCTTTAAAGCAAAAAGACCCAGGTGCGTTTACTATCCCATGTGTTATTGGTAATGCTAGTTTTAAAAGAGCTTTATGTGATTTAGGTGCATCCATTAGTGTTATGCCTAAACATGTTTATGATTCTCTTAGTCTGGAACCTTTGAATAAAACTAGCATTGTAATACAACTTGCAGATCGTAGTTTTGTTTACCCACTTGGTGTGATAGAAGATGTTCTAGTCAAGATTGATAGTTTGGTTATTCCATGTGATTTTTATATTCTTAATATGGAACATGATTCTTGTGATTCATCAAACAACACTCCTATATTGTTTGGGAGACCATTCTTGAAAACTGCCAATACAAAGATTGATTGTGGTAAGGATACTTTGTCTATGGAGTTAGGAGATGAAAACATTGAATTTAATTTTCATGATGCAATGACATATCCTTATAGCAATGTTTATTCTATCACATGTTATGACCAAGTTGATAAGTATGTGCAGCAAGTTTGTGATTTTGATAGTGAGGATTGATTAAGATTATGATTTTACCAAGATAGAAGAGATGCAGAGGCATATATATGTTCCCCAAAACATGCATGAATCAGCATTGGCTTTACAAGCTTTGCAAATTATTCCACATATTGCAGGAGTTATTCACTCCATCATGGATAGTGAATGGTTGGCGTCTATCCTTTTAATGCCCAAAAAGATTGGAACTAAATTAGAAGAAATACAAAATGATGCTTATGAAAATGCAAGGATTTACAAAGAAAAGATCAAAAGTCTTCATGACCGAATGATTACAAGAAAAGTGTTTAATGTTGGAGACAAAGTCCTTCTTTATCATTTGCATTTAAAACTTTTTCTTGGAAAGTTGTGCTCTTATTAGATTGAACCCTTTACTGTTTCTAATATTTTTCCTTATAATGCAGTTGAAATTATAAGTTTAAAAACCAACAAAGTACTCAAGGTTAATGGCCATCACTTGAAACCTTTCTATGAAGATTGGATGACAGAACTGACCGCTTCTGTAAAATTAGCTAAACCAATCTATGAAGAATGAGCATGCAACATGTTGAGCCATTGACATAAAACAAAAGCACTTACTGGGAGCCAACCCAGCAAAAAGAAAAAAAAATCAGATTTGCTTTCTTTTTCCTTATCTTTTATTTTTTGCATTTTACTTTATTTTAGTCATTCCCCTATATTCCATTTCTTTATTTCATCATTGAGGACAATGTTGTGTTTTAAGTGTGGGGGTATTAGGAGAATGTTAATTTTCTTATTTTTATTTTCTCTATTATTCTAAAAAAAATTATGTTTGATTTTTTGAGCTCCTATTGGTTTATAAGAATGTGAGTATTACATATAAGAATTAATTGAGATGAAAGAAGATATAAATCGAATGAAGGAGTGTGCATGCAAGTTTTAAAATTTAATTGGTTTAGGGATTGACTTTGAAAATATGTCATGTTGACTTTATAGTATTATACCAATGCAAGCTTTTAAGCCTTCAACATTATATTCTTTGATTGTGCATTCTTTCAATGATATGTATCTCTAGAACTTGCTTCTTATCTTGTAATGATTACATTTGCATTACATACATACATGAAGATGATAAAGGCATTAGAAAAAATGATGATATAAAACCATGATAAAAATGCACTTTTAAGTATTAATCACTTCATTAACCAAATCAAATTAAATCCTATTAATAGTAGTTGTAAGGAGTTAAAGGTAGTAATAGAGTGATAGAAATAACAAGAGGTGGGGGTCGTAGCAATGAAAAGATAAAATATGATTGATGCAACCATATTATTCAATACTTTCACCCATATTTAACTAGATTTTTTCCTATGTTTTATATATAAAATGCCTTGATATTCTTTGTTTTTATGTTTCGAAGACACTTTTGGATGAAAGATGAAAAAACGAGTAAATTAGAGGTAATTAACAAATTTAACCTTCAGTCGATGTTTTGTATAGAGCATGAGCTCTAAAGATCGAAATGAAATGATTCCATTGGCATGAAAAAGCTAACATCCATAACTTCATGAAAATCTAAAGAAAGAAAATAAAATAAAGAAGAGAATGGAAATTGCAACCTTTAAAGTCAAATCTCGCAATTTGTCAATGTTAACCATTCCGACTTGAATATCTAGAGTTACAGAAGTTCAATTAATACAAACTTAATTTTTATGGATTCCTGACTCAAAGGCCTATATAAATTCCAATTTTAGCAAAAAAAGATGCGATATGAGGGAGATATGATTTTTCAAAAATAACAACTGAATTCTACTAGCAAATAAATTATGTGAATAAATGAGTCCAAATTAAGTTATGAAGCATCTAAATTGATATCCAAGATTTTATTTTAGCAATTTAGCTCTCCAAATCAAAGCATGAAGATTTCATGCAAGGCTATTTCTCCTTTATTAGGAAAATAGTTATTGAAGTACTTAAATATAAACAATCTACTTAGGGAGGACTATTTTATAAAATAAAGACTAGGGTTTATTAGAATATAAAAAGAATGAGAGAAGAGAAGGGGGTAGCCAGCCAAGAGGAGAAAAATACCCCCCTCCTCCCTCCTCTAAGAAACCTGAAATCATGCATTCCTTCTTTTTTTTTTTGTTAGTTGTTTAACAAACATGCAAGGCTAAACTTGTTTTCTTGGTTGCAAGGATAAGGAAACCTTCGGATTTCATGAACTATAAGATTTATTTTACCTTTTCTTTTTAGTTTATATAATGAATATATTTGTTCTCCTATGCCTATTTTTTCCATGATTGTTTATTTTGTTGCTAGAACGGACTCTAAGTTATTATTGTAGACAATCTATTGCTAAGTTTAACATCAAAACCGGAGTTGTGGTATATAAACTTGTGAAACAATTGAGTTTAATAATTATGGTGAATATACCTTATTAATCTTAGGGAGAATATTCAATCAAATCAAACATAGACTACTGACAATTATGTTTTCCTGATTAATCAATTTATCTAGTTCTTAAGGCTGCCATTGAATTAAATTACTAATACAAACATTGTGGTTGTTTGATGGTTAGGCTGCCATTTATCTAGTTATACAGTGAATCTGTTAACTAAACAATGTTAAGAAGAGATAAATATTCAGAATATAAATTGATATTTCGTTTTATGATCAGTTTTGATTTCTGTAGGTGGATGTGTGCTTGTGACCATGGTTTTTTCTCTTGATAATTTTTTGATTTTATTAAATTTTGTTTGATAGTTTTTTCTTTTCTTTTGCTTTAGCCTAGATAACATCCAAACCCCTCCCCCTAAATTACATATCATTTAGCATAAAAATCTGACTTGAATCTTCCTCATGAGATCGACCCCTTGCTTACTTTATACTATCTTGTCTATTATGTTTGAAGCTAGGGTAATTAATTTATAGGACCACGACATCGCAATAAATTTTAACACCGTTGCCAAGGAAGTAATTTTAGTTGATTCTTATGCTATTATTTTTGTTTGTTGTGATTATTATTTATTTTTCTAAAAAAACAAGAAAAACAAAATTTTTGCTTGCTATAGTAGTGTTCATTTACAGCAGCGATCCTGTTTAAAACAAATTTTTTAGTGAAATTAGATATCAGCCTTTTGTTTCCTAAAGTGAAAGTTGTTCTAAACAGGACTAGTTGCACTAACCCCACCCTATCGAGGCTAAATTCCACTATTTTCTATGGTTTTTAGGTAGTTTTGGAGTGCGTTTGGTACTATGGTAGTTGTTGTGGTTGTGGTTTAAAAAAAGTTGTTTTATAAAAAGTATTTTTAATTGAGGTTGATTTGAAAAAATATATATTTGGTTAAAAAACTGTGGTTGAAATTGAGGTTGAACAAAAAATAGTTTAATGTGTTTGGTTAAAAGAATGCTTTCCAAATTTAGGTTATAAAGTAATTAATATATATATATATATATATATTAATATTGATAGTTTTTAATTTAAATATTGTAGATTTAACTATTGTTATTACATCATGAAATAAATAATATTGATATCAAATATTTTTTATTATTTCATTAAACTATGTGCAATTTTATCACGTACGAAATCTATCCAACAAGGATTATATTTTTCATGGTTTCTTAAGCGCGTAACAACAAAAACTGAATTTTTCGTTTCATTATCAAACAATTTTCTTCTAATTTTTTGAATAAAACACAATTACAAATAAAAATAAAAAGTGATTTTTTTTAACTGCGTCGGACCCAGCAAGAACATAATTGGGCTTGCGATCATATTTTGTAAATGTTACGCCATCAAGTGATCTCCTTCTAATTTATGTAATATTATTAAATAATATTAAACACTAATTTTTTGAGTAAAAAATAATTTTTTTAAATATAAGTAGTTATTCACCTAGGCACTGTTAACGCGAACAGTGCCAGGTGAAATTCACCTGGTTGCAGATGTGAGAAGCAACTAAGAGCTGCTGCTTCTCACAAAATGGTGTTTCATCAAAAATATATATGGGTCCCACATGAAAAGCAGTTGAATTTTTATGTTACTAAACTTGATGTTTACACGGTGAGCTTTAAAAGCAGAAGCTACCACATAAACAAACACTCACTTAGTTTTCTAGCATAGGATTTTCATACAATTTGCATTGTTTTTTATCTTTTATATGGTTAGTTTCTTTTGATTTTTCTTGATGATTTATACCTGTAACCCATTCTACTAAGCAAAGTCAAGTGCAATTGGATCTTGAAATAGAAAACACTTTACGCAGGTTACTAAAGGAAGCTTCCATCAACACTATGGTTGTTGCACGACAACAAACATTCAAGAAGCTTGCTGCTTCTAATGTGAAAAATCAACCATTGTGCATAAACATCAACAATAACATAAATTTTGAGCTCAAATATGATTTTATTCATTTACTACCAACATTCAATGGTCTTATAGGAGAAGATCCTCATACTCATCTTAAAAAGTTTCATATGATTTGCGTTGGAATGAAATAAAATGGAGTTGATGAAAAACAATTTAAGATGAAAACTTTTCCTTTCTCTTTAAAAAGGGCAGCAAAGGCATGGCTTTTCTCTATTCTTCTAGGTTCCATTAGAACTTGAAATGCCGTGAAGAAGATTTTACTTGAGAAGTATTTCCGAGCATCTCGAGTTGCCAACATAAGGAAAGAAATATGTGGAATTCGGCAATCTTATGGAGAGAGATTTTTCAAGTATTAGGAAAGATTTGAGCAACTATATATTCAATAGCCTCACCATCAGATACCCAATCAACTACTCTTTCAATATTTCTATGAACAACTGATGCCTATTGACCATATTATCATTGATGCGACAAGTTGAGAGGTATTGGTAGATAAGACACCCAAGGCTGCATGCCAATTGATCTACATGGCAGCCAACTCAACATAGTTTGACACCAATGAAGACTTCACAAATAAATGAGTAAATGAGATAAGTATTTCTAACCTTAAATAAATTTAATGATCTTACTTCTCTTGTGCGTTCTTTGGCTTATGGAAATGTACATCAGGTGAAAATTTGTAGCATATATTCCTTACAAGGACATACCTCGGATATGTGCCCAACAATGCAAGAAGATTACATTAAATAGGCTCATGCAGTTGATGGAGCATTCAATGGACAACCCTAGTATAAATATGATCCTTTTTCTAACACGTACAATCCCGGATGGAGAGATCATCCAAACTTATGCTATGGGAACCCAACTCAACAAGGCAATCAAGGCCGACAATTCTATCCCTATAGATTTCAATCTTAATAGAATTATCAAGCGAAACAACCCTTTCCATTCACAAACTTTAATGTTATAGGCTCGTCATCCAGTGATGATCTTTCTGAGATGATGAAAACTTTGGCTTCTAAAACTGTGATCTTGCAACAAAATGTCATATCTTTTCAACAAGAAATAAGGTCAAGTATTCACAACTTGGAGAAGCAAATGGGGCAAGTGGCTTCAAGTATGAGAAAATTAAAAGCACAAATGAATGGAAAATTTCCCTCCCAAGCATTGAATCCAATAGAGAATGCTAGTGAGATCATGCTGTGAAGTGGGAATGAACTTGAAGAGAAAAGATTGAAATCAATTGAGATGGAGAAAGAAGAATAAATAGAAACTAAATTGAGTACAAAGCAGAAACATCGACCAAACTGAAACATCAACCAACACTTCAAAGATAACTCCTCACTCAATGAGTTCTAATTTTAAAACAATTCCACTTTTTCCTTTGAGTTCTTTTAGGTCAAAGAAAGAGGACAAAGAAAAAAAGATTTTAGAGGTTTTCAAGAAAGTAGAACTCAATAGTCATTTGCTTGATGTTATTAAGCAAATTTCCAAGTATGCCAAATTCTTGAAGGATTTGTGTAGTGCTAAGAGAGCTTTTAAACTGAAAGGTCATGAAATGATAAGTATGGGTGAAGTTGTATTTGTTGTTGTTCAAAAAAATATGCCTCTAAAGCAAAAGGACCTAGGTGCGTTTCCTATCCCATGTGTTATTGGTAATGCTAGTTCCAAAAGTGTCTTGTGCGATTTAGGTGCATCCATTAGTGTTATGCCTAAACATGTTTATGATTCTCTTAGTTTCAAACCTTTGAATAAAACTAGCATTGTAATGCAACTTGCGGATCGTAGTTTTGTTTACTCACTTGGTGTGATAAAAGATGTCTTGGTCAAGATTGATAGTTTGGTCATTCCATGCAACTTTTATATTCTTAATATGGAACATGATTCTTGTGATTCATCAAACAACACTCCTATATTGTTTGGGAGACCATTCTCAAAAACTACCAATACAAAAATTGATTGTGGTAAGGATACTTTGTCTATGGAGTTAGGAGATGAAAACATTGAATTTAATTTTCATGATGCAATGACATATCCTTATAGCAATGTTTATTCTATCACATGTTATGACCAAGTTGATAAGTATGTGCAGCAAGTTTGTGATTTTGATAGTGAGGATTGATTAAGATTATGATTTTACCAAGATAGAAGAGATGCAGAGGCATATATATGTTCCCCAAAACATGCATGAATCAGCATTGGCTTTACAAGCTTTGCAAATTATTCCACATATTGCAGGAGTTATTCACTCCATCATGGATAGTGAATGGTTGGCGTCTATCCTTTTAATGCCCAAAAAGATTGGAACTAAATTAGAAGAAATACAAAATGATGCTTATGAAAATGCAAGGATTTACAAAGAAAAGATCAAAAGTCTTCATGACCGAATGATTACAAGAAAAGTGTTTAATGTTGGAGACAAAGTCCTTCTTTATCATTTGCATTTAAAACTTTTTCTTGGAAAGTTGTGCTCTTATTAGATTGAACCCTTTACTGTTTCTAATATTTTTCCTTATAATGCAGTTGAAATTATAAGTTTAAAAACCAACAAAGTACTCAAGGTTAATGGCCATCACTTGAAACCTTTCTATGAAGATTGGATGACAGAACTGACCGCTTCTGTAAAATTAGCTAAACCAATCTATGAAGAATGAGCATGCAACATGTTGAGCCATTGACATAAAACAAAAGCACTTACTGGGAGCCAACCCAGCAAAAAGAAAAAAAAATCAGATTTGCTTTCTTTTTCCTTATCTTTTATTTTTTGCATTTTACTTTATTTTAGTCATTCCCCTATATTCCATTTCTTTATTTCATCATTGAGGACAATGTTGTGTTTTAAGTGTGGGGGTATTAGGAGAATGTTAATTTTCTTATTTTTATTTTCTCTATTATTCTAAAAAAAATTATGTTTGATTTTTTGAGCTCCTATTGGTTTATAAGAATGTGAGTATTACATATAAGAATTAATTGAGATGAAAGAAGATATAAATCGAATGAAGGAGTGTGCATGCAAGTTTTAAAATTTAATTGGTTTAGGGATTGACTTTGAAAATATGTCATGTTGACTTTATAGTATTATACCAATGCAAGCTTTTAAGCCTTCAACATTATATTCTTTGATTGTGCATTCTTTCAATGATATGTATCTCTAGAACTTGCTTCTTATCTTGTAATGATTACATTTGCATTACATACATACATGAAGATGATAAAGGCATTAGAAATTTTAACCACTTGAGCCAAAAGCCAACCTAAAATATTTTATCCTTAATAAGCCCCTTTTAAGCTTGTTTATCTATGTATAAGCCTTAACTTTTTATTTGTTTTTCTTTTTTCCTAGCTAATGATTAGTAGAGCATATACTTGTGATACCTCATGAAATTATGGTTGGAAATTATGTGAAAAGAAAGAAGAAGTGATGCTTTATGAAAGGATGGGTAAAATTGCCAAAAGAAAAAAGAAAAAAGTGTTCCTTTATGTTCTTAAGATTTTATGTTGAAAAAACTTGAAATCAAAAGAATTGAAGTATTGGTGATTAAAGATAGAAAATTTATGTGCTTCGATGGAATATCTTATTTGAAATATCATTTTTTAGAATGCTCTTCTTTCAATAGTTTGAACCTTTTCTTTTACTTTCTTTTACCTCACCTTAGCTCCATTACAATTGTAAAATAGACATTTTGATTCATGTATTGTTTGTAACGTGTTAGTAATGGAGATGAAATTGAAGAGCAAGCTTATAGTAGAACATATTTATTGATTGAATTTTGAGAAATTTAAACATATAAGCCCCAAACACATAAGTGTATGGAGTGTATATCAATAAGAGGACCTATCACTTTGGCATGACATAGATTTCATTTAAATCCCGATGATTAATTGAGTTTTGAAGTTTATATATAAATAAATTCATGAAAATTTATACTCTTTATCCTTCTTGATTGTATTCTTATTTATAATGCATATATTATTGGATATTGATGGAAGATTATGAGATTAGTCATAGTGATTTGATTTAATTTAACTTCAATTTGATTTTACCTATCCTTTCTCGAGAATGAGCAAAAGCTAAGTGTGGGGGTATTTGATGCAACCATATTATTCGATACTTTAACGCACATTTAACTAGTGTTTTGCCTATGTTTTATATATACAATACCTTGATATTCTTTGTTTTATGTTTTGAAAGTACTTTTGGATGAAAGATGCAAAAAGGAGTAAATTAGAGGTAATTGATATATTTGACCTTCAATTGATATTTTGTGCAGAGCATGAGCTCTAGAGATCGAAATGAAGTAACTCTAATGGAATTAACAAGCTAACATCCATACTCTAGACATCTAAGGTAAAAAATAAATAAGGATAAGCATGGAAATTGCAGCCTTCAAGGTCAAATCTTGCAATCTACCAATATTGACCTTCGGCCATTTCGACTTGAATATCTAGAGCTACAGAAGTCCAACTGATATAAACTCAATTTTTTAGATTTTTGAATCAAATACCTATAAACGATCCAAATTTCGGATGAAAAAGATGTCATATAAGAGAGATATGATTTTTCAAAGATGATAACTGAATTCTGCCAGCAAACAAGTTTCGTGAAGAAACAAGTCCAAATTATGTTTTGAAGCATTTAAACCGATATCCATGTTTTTATTTCAGCAATTTAGCTCCCCTAAGGCAATGCTTGAAGATTTCATGCAAGGTTATTTCTCCTTTTTTAGAAAAATAGTTATTAAAGTACTTAAATGTAAACAGTCTACTTGAAGGAGAACTATTTTGTAAAATAGAGACTAGGGTTTCCTATGATGTAAAAAGAATAAGAGAAGAGAAGGGGGCAGCCAACCAAGAGGAGAAAAATGACCCCTTCCTCTAAAAAACCCAAAATCATGCATTCCTCCACCTTTTTTATTAGTTGTTCAACAAACATGTAAGACTAAACTCGTTTTCTTGGTTACAAGGAGATGGAAACCTTCAGATTTCATGATGAGATTTATTATACCTATTCTTTTCAGTTTATATGATGAATATGTTTATTCTCCTATGCTTATTTTTTCTATGATTGTTTATTTTAGTTGCTAGAGTGGACTCTAAGTTATTATTGTAAACAATTTATTGCTAAGTTTAATATTGAAACTACAGTTGTGGTATATGAACTTGTGAAGCAACTAAGTTTAATAATTATGGCGAATCTACATTATTAATCTTAAGTAGAGCATTCAATCAAATCAAACATAAACTGCGGATAGTTATATTTTTTTGATTAATCAACTTATCTAATTCTTAAGGTTGTCATTGAATTAAATTACTATTATGAACACTATAGTTGTTTGATGGTTAGGGTTAGTTATACGATGAATCCATTAACTAACCTATGTTAAGAAGAGATAAATATTCAGAATATAAATTGATGTTTTGTTTCCATGATTAGTTTTGATTTCTGTAGGTGGAGGTGTGCTTGCGACCAAGGTTTATTCTTTTGATAATTTTCTGATTTTATTTAATTTTGTTTGATAGTTTTCTGTTTTCTTTTTCTTTCCTGGATAACATCCAAACCCCCCTCCCCAAATTGCATATCATCTAGCATAAAAATCTCGTGGGATCCACCCCTTGCTTGCTCTATATTATCTTGTATGTTGTGTTTGAAGTTAGGGTAATTAATTCGTACGACCACAACATTACAACAATGATAATGATTTATCAATAAAAAAATGCACGATAATAAAAAAGAAAATGATTGGCTTTATTTATTAGTTTTTATCATACAAAAAGTAAGATTCAATAAAATATTCAATTAAAACTATTTGGAAAATATTATTGAAATTTACCATGCATGAAATATGATTTATCACGTATGGCCATTGCAACGCATATGTGAAACACTAGTTAATAAGAAAGAGAAAGCAGAAGGAAATAATATATTAATGATTTTTTTAACTTTTTTTTTCGAAATGTAAGTATGTATTAAGATCAAAAGTAACCATTTTGGTTAACCAGCAAGTTCATAAATATGTACATACATACAAGAGCAAAAGAGGACACAGACTCCCATCATAATAGAACTAGATATAATGACATGACTAAAAGATTGATGTCTTCTTCCAAGTGTTGGAGTGTCAAAGTAATAAATAATCTGACAATACCGGGGTCAAACCACAAGGAGGTTAATTATATAAATTATAAATAATAATAACGATTATGATGATGATGATGAGTTAAAAAGGATTTTGAGATGTAAGATTAATGTTAAGATTAAAAAATAAAAATAATAATTATCTAGATTAGAATATCCACTAATAGTATTTCAAATAAGTATAAAATAAACTCTTTTTATTACTCAACTGGAAACCACACACAAATAAGATTTCAATTAGATGATTTGTCATTAATACCTCATTATAAATTATTTACATGATCATATTAATTATCTTATTTAAGTAACACCAAGCTTTTAAATATTGTCAGGAATTCATGATGCAAACTTACGTTAAAAACAAATCAAGTTCCTTTCATAATACAAATGTAAGTTATATCAAGTGTTATACAACATAATTTTAGATTAACCATTTATAAGCAAGATATTAAGAACTAATAAGATAAAAATATTAAGACATGTTAACAGCAAGTTGTTTAGGATATAATCATTAAAGTCCATATTGAGTTTATATTATACTTATCCTAACACCATTCATGAAACCTTTTCGCCTTAACATAATAAACTTAGCTAAATGACACGACCAAAAGATTGATATCTTCTTCCAAGTGTAGGAGTGTCGAAATAATAAATAACTCGGCAAGATTGGGATCGAACCACTAGGAGGTTAACTATATAAATTATATATAATAACAACAACAACAACAATAACAACAGCAACAATTATAATAGTAATAATAATAATAATAATAAGTTAAAGAGAACTTTGAGAATGTATTGTGAAGATTAAACAATGATAACAACAAATGTCAAGGTTAGAGGATCTACTAATGGTATTTCAAACAAGTATAGTATAAACTCTTATTATTCAATTAGAAACCACACATAAAGGAGGTTCCAATTAAATTATAGATTGTTAACATGATTACATTAGTCATCTTATTCGATTAATGCTAATACTTGTAAATCTCATTAAGCATTCATGATTATAACTTATGTTAACAACAAATCAAGTTCCTTTCATAGCTCAAGTGTCGGTTATACCATACAATATGCAAGTTCCTTTCATAGCTCAGGTGTCGGTTATACCATACATTATGAATTATGAAAGTGTCAAGCATTTGTTGTACCAAGTGTTATACAACATAAATCAAGATTAGTCATTTAACAAGCAAAGTATTAAAGAGTGAACAAGATAACAAATACAAAACATGTTAGTATCAAACATTAAAGTCCATATTGAGTTTACACTATACTTATTCTTACACCATTAGTGTCACCTTTTCACCTTGATATAATAAACTTATCTAAACATAATGAAAGAAAGAAAAATAAATAAACAAAATAAGAACATAAATAAGATAAAAGTTAACTAAGTAAATGAAAGGAAATGAAAGGCATAAACAAGATATTAATGAAAGCAAAAATTAAGCATTACAAAAATACAAAGAGAGAAAGCAAGAGTGTGATCTTGATCTAGAAACCAAGATGCCTAAATGCATGGCAAATGCCTCTTTTTATAGGCTAAATTTGGAAACTATTGATTTGTTGACTAATTATTGAGTGAGTGGCCAACTCTTGAATTGGTGACGATCTTTATCTTCTTGTATGAATAAAACGTCATTGATAATGTTAAAATTTGAACCAAACTTCCATATAAAAGTTCTAGGAAATTATCTTTGCTTTCTAAAAAAGACTTAATAGTATCTAGGCTAAACACTGGATTTGGACTTCTAGAACTCGAGATATGGGCTAAACACTTAACAGCATCTGGGCTGTAGGACAGATTCGGACTTCTACATTGTTGCTAAGATTTGGACTTCCAAACAGTAGAATTGAGTCTTGACTTCCATATGAGAGTTTTAGGCCTATGTCTTATTTTTCCATCCATATAAAGCAGACCTAAATATGAGATCTATAAATCTAGATATGACCTACTTACAGAACAGTGTTCCAGTTTGGACCGCACCAGCATCTCTTTTCTAAGTTTAGCCCTCTCTTTTGTCCTTTCAATTTCAATACTTTAACTCATCAATCAACCCTTTTATTTATGTGATAAGCTTGCATTTAGGATGAACATTTACCAGAAATTAAAGGTACCTTATGCTATCGGACTTCTTATTATAAAACATGCTTTAGTTAAAGAGTTATTGATACTTCAAGTGCAAAATGATGATGTAAAACCTTGATAAAAATGCACTTTAAGTACTATCACTACTTGAATGGCCTCCTTCCTAAGGCATTTTATACTTCATCTCTCCTTCAAATTAGATAAAACTTGCACCAAAATGATCATTTGGCACTTAACTACATGTTAGTTGATCCGTCTAGTAGATCGAGGCCATAGTAGTTATAGCACCACCCTAAAGTGTTCAACTCGACCAGCCAACTATTGATCAGATCCTTCCATGTCAAACTAAGGGTCAAGATTTGGTACCAATAGAGACTAGACATCCCTCGTCAACCCACTATAAATAAATATGGAGCAATTAGAGGCCAAATTCAACAAAAAACTAGTTTCCCCCCTAGTTTTTTCTTTTTCTGCCATTATTTCTCTTTTCCTTCTCTCTCCATTGTGGTGTTCGGCCACCACCACTCTCCCCATAAACTTGACCACCACCATCTCCACCACATTTCACTAGTATGACCACCAATTAACCACCTCACGTAAAGAGAAGCCACTGTAAGCTTCTTTCTTTCCTTCACCGTTTTCTCTCTCTTCCTCTCAACCAAAGGTTTCTCCTTCTTCTTCCCACAACCAACGCTAGCCACCAATTCCTCCATTAATGCCACCACACTTTTCCCTCTCCACTAATTGTATCTCCTTCTTCCTCAACAACGACAGCAGCACCTCTACTACGAGCTTCCCCTTCACTTTCTTCTCCTTCTCTCTCATCTAATAACTAACACTAGCATCTTTTTCTTGTATTCTCCTCCTTTGTCTTCGCCTCCATGCCATTATCATTCTGCATGCAGAACGATAATTTGTTCTACATATAAGGGGAAATAATTATCCTCCTAACACGACTAAGAGATTGATGTGTTCTTCCAAGTGCAGGAGTGTCAAAGTAATAAATAACCCGGCAAGACCGAGTTCAAACCACAGGGAGGTTAATTGTACAAATTATAAACAACAATAATAGTAACAACAAGAACAACAATAATAATAATAGCAATAGTAATAAAAAAAAAAGAGAAGAAGAAGAAGAAGTAGATGAGAACTTTGAGATGAAAGATTAACATAAGGATTAAACAATGATAATAACAAATGTCAAGGTTAGAGGTTCCACTAATGGTATGTCAAACAAGTATAGTATAAACTCTTATTATTCAATTGGAAACCACACATAAAGGAGGTTCCAATTAAATTATAGATTGTTAACATGATTACATTAGTCATCTTATTCGATTAATGCTAATACTTGTAAATCTCATTAAGCATTCATGATTATAACTTATGTTAACAACAAATCAAGTTCCTTTCATAGCTCAAGTGTCGGTTATACCATACAATATGACAAATCAAGTTCTTTTCATAGCTCAGGTGTCGGTTATACCATACATTATGGGCTATGAAAGTGCCAAGCATTTGTTGTACCAAGTGATATACAACATAAATCAAGATTAGTCATTTAACAAGCAAAGTATTAAAGAGTGAACAAGATAACAAATACAAAACGTGTTGGTATCAAATATTAAAGTCCATATTAAGTTTACACTATACTTATTCTTACACCATTAGTGTAACCTTTTCACCTTGACATAATAAACTTAACTAAACATAATAAAAGAAAGAAAAATAAATAAACAAAATAAAAACAAAAATAAGATAAAAGTTATCTAAGTAAATGAAAGGAAATGAAAGGCATAAACTTGATATTAATGAAAGCAAAGCATAAACATTACAAAAAATACAAAGAGAGAAAGCAACAGCATGATCTTGATCTGGAAACCAAGATGCCTAAATGCATGGAAAATGCCTCCTTTATAGGCCAAAATTAGAAACTATTGATTTCATAACTAATTGATGAGTAGGTGACCAATTCTTAACTTGGTGACAATCTTTATCTTCTCTTGTTTGCCCAAAACATCATTGATAACGTCAAAATTGGAGCCACTTGAAAACATGAAAGTTGTAGGAAATTGTCTCAGCTTTCTAAAAAATCCAGGTCATTTGGACTTCTAGAACTCCAGATATGGGCCAAACACTAAACAATGCACGAGCTGGAAGACAGATTCGGAATTCTTTGTTGTTGCTACAATTTGGACTTGAAATGGCTTTTTTAAATCTTGGGCTCAATATAAAAGTTCTAGGCCTATCTCTTACATTTCCATCCATATAAAGTAGACCTAAATCTGAGATCTACAACTCCAGATATGACCCAATTACCGAACAATGTTCTGGTTTGAATTGCACCGACATGTCTTTTCTAAGTTTGGCCATCTCTTTGTCCTTTCAATTTCAGTTCTTAAATTCATCAATCAATCCTTTCATTTATATGATAGTCCTGCTTTTAAAATGAACATTTATCATAAATTAAAGGTATCTTGTATTATTAGATACATTATTATAAAACATGCTTTAGTTAAGGAGTTATTGATACTTCAAGTGCAAAATGATGATATAAAACCTTGATAAAAATGCACTTTTAAGTACTAATCATACCCCTCAACCAGCTTATTACTAGTTCCTAGTAATCAAAGCATTAAAATACAAAAATACTTTGCAAATTCCACAAAGAAAGGTAGTCATCATTCAACTTCCATTAATCTATCTAGATAAACAAACTCTCATAAATTTATATATCTGCTCAATACCTCTTAACAGGATATTAATAAACCTTTCTTTTGTGCTGAATATATCAACACATAATTATGAGGCTTTTATTGAAAGGAAACAAAAATTTTGTTTTAATGTTTAAGGTTAACTTCCTTGGGTTGGGATTATTATTTTTTTCTTTTTTTTCTCTTTTTTATTTCAATATATATACATATAACTTAAAACATCATGCATCTTTAACCCATGTAACAAGCTTTCGGCTAATGACTCCTAGACCAGTTGGTCTTAGGGCATTAGGTGTTGAGACACCCCTACGAGCTTAGTAACTTGGGTCGCAAAAACTGATATGTAGATAGTGCAATATTTGATTCCCTTAAGCTTTTCTCCTCAACCTATATAACAAGTGTTGGGCCAATAGCTCCCAAGTTAGTTGACTTTAGGATATTAGGTGTTAAATCACCCCTTTAGGCTTACTTGCTTAGGTTAGAGAGGCTATGAAACCAAACTTATCTACATTTTTATTATCATCATTTTTTTTCTTTTTTTTTCTTTTTTGATTTTTTTTAATTATATACTATCCATTTCTCTTAGTTGTTACCTTTAACAAAAGAACATAAATAATGTAATAATCCAATATGCAATCCACAATCATATGTTAAAGTGTGTGTGTGTGTAAATTAAGGTTTAAGAATACATGTTAAATGAGTATATGAGTAGAATTAAGTGATAACAATGCGAGAGTTTGTAAACCTAAATATTTCAAGAAGTATTATGATAGACCTTGTTACGAATGGTTACTAAGATCCATCTCAAGAGTCATAAAAAGATCTCCTTTACTTTGTAATCATAGTAACAACAATTTTACACATGCTTTATAAAATAGAAAACACAGTTAGTTTAATTTTTTAGCTACTACCCTCTCCCCCCAACCAAAACGAGACATTGTCCTCAATGTTCTAAGGTAGAAAGATAGAGTATAGAAGGTATCACCTGAAATAACGAACACTAACAAACCTAAAACACATTGAAACAAAAATAAGAAATAACAAAACACAATAATAAAACAAAAGGATGAAATAAAATTACAAATGAAGACTCAAATCTAATTTAAGCTTTTTACAACTTTTCTTAGATGACTAATTTATGCGACTCATGGAGGGATCAATTACAGAAATAAAAGATTGTAGTTGGTCAATCAATTGTTCAGTAGTAGCAGCAGAGATAATGATTTGTCGTGTAGAAGATGTTAGAAATTCTTGTTCCACAACATGATCAAGAAAAGACAACAACTTATCATAATAACCATTAACATTTAACAGACCTATGGGTTTATGGTGAATGTGCAGTTGGGCCCAAGAGAAAATATGAAAGATCTCTTCCAATGTGCCTAGACCACCTAGTAAAGCAATGAAGGCATCAACATGGTTAAACATTACATTCATTCGAGCCAACATTTTGGAGACCTGAAGTTCCTCTCCAATTGTTTTTCCAATGATATCCCCTTGTGCTAAAGCTTTGGGAACGACCCCCAAAACTTGACTACCTCCTAAAAATACAGTTATTGACACACCTTCCATTAACCCCAAACTACCTCCCTTATACACTAAATGAATCTTTCTCTCAGCTAGCACCTGACCAAGATGATTTGCTGATTCTAAAAACTCCTTTTCTTTTCCAGGACTGGATCCATCGAAAACACAAATATTTCTTATATGATGACCTGAGGAACTTGTCATTTCTACACACTTCTATATTTGTTGAATGTATAGGTTAAGTCGAAATGAAAGAAAAGAAGAGAGGATTTTATAGATGTGAAATTAAAAAGGCAAACATACCACCTATATGTAGGCCAGCTGGAGTCTCTCACTCTCTCTCTCTCTCTCTATTAATTAATTTATTTAAAAAAAAAAAAGCATATGTATGTACAGGTAGTTGTGATTATGGCTCATATATTTCCTTGGTTTTACGTCCAAGAACGGCTTAAACACCCTCTTTGGGTCGGGGATAGGCTTCCCATCCAGTTTTCTTAAAAACTAGCAAACAGGGTCTTTTTTAATCAGATTCCCAAAACTACGTTGATCATGTTCTTTATGAAATACTGGTCATAAATCATACATTACATGATGCACATCTCCACTAGGATGCATCTCAAGAGTTAATGAATTGTATTTTATCTTCACAGTTTATAAATACCATTCCTAAAGAATGACATTGTGCATTAGAAGTCCATCTGGCACATCGATGACAGACTTTCAGTCGTTTGGCACGATGTTTCTTTGCAAAAGTGCTTTTACTTGTTCCAGACATGTGTGAAATGAAAGAATTAGAGGACTTACCTAATAATCAGACCTTTGCTTCAATCAACCAACGAATATCTTCAGGAATTCCATGATTCATTAACAATCTCAATCTTGCACATCTAGCATAGTAAATTTTTGTAATCGTATTTTGAGGCAGAGTGGGAAAATTCTTTTTCAATTTTTTAAGATTAGTGTCCATTTTTAAATGAGAATTGGAAGAGAAATTTAAAGAATTGCATAAATATATACACAAATATCAATTATTATGGGAAACTGAAAGAACTGACTTAAGTCATGGGGTACCGTTGTCCGCCATTTGATTGGGGTGAGAGAAAATAGCAAAAATCACTCAAAAAGAAACACAAAAACAATGTAAGAAAAACACAATAATCAACCTTTATCTACAAGATCATTCAAACCAGTTGATTCATTTTCACTAGGAAAATTATCAAAGTAAGCTTTCAAATGATGTCCATTTTCCTTAAAAACATTGTCATTCATTGAATTCTCAATATCACAGGCCCCATAAGGATTGCTCCATCTTGATCTTAGCTCTCTCGGGAATGCATAAAGTTGAGAATTACAAAACAAAACTTTTTGACCAATATCAACTTTTTGACATTTTTCACAAGTTTTGCAGAATGCGTGCGTATCCTTGAACATGGTAAGCCAATAAAATCCATTTTGAAAGATTTTTATAGCTGTCTTTTTTGACGAGAAATAACTTCCACATGCTTCAGAATGACAAAGTTTAATGACACTACTTACCTCATTGTTGGGAATGAATCTTTGAAATATTTGATCAGAACAATATTTGAATAAGTTAGGGTCATCACAATAAAAGTTATTCACTTCGTTCAAAAACTTTTCTTTATCTTGGGTATTACAATCAACTGGTAAATCTCCTAAGGTAAGAAAATTGATATTTTTATCATACCAAGGCATTGGACTAAAAGAAAGTAAGGATTCATTAGGAAAGTAATCATCGATTGGTGTGATGTTAGATGTCGAATTTGATGTCACTTTTGACAAAAGATTCGCATCAACATTTTCTGTGTGTTTTTCATCTGTGATTTCTTTCTCAGAATAAATCATTTGCAAATCTTCATATTCATCCAACTCATTTTTACTTAAAGTAGATTCAAGTTGATCATAAACTAATTCGTCAATATGATATATTTCTTGTAAATCATTATCATCTCCAAGTTGCTTGCAAATGTTGAAAATATTCATATCCAATGTCATGTTTCCAAATGATAGCTTCATCAATCCATTCCTACAATTAATCAATGCATTAGAAGTTGCAAGAAACGGACGTCTTAAAATAACAAGAAATGAATTACATGCTTTAACAGGTTCTGTGTCTAAGATAACAAAATCCACAGGATAAATGAATTTATCGACCTGTACTAACACATCTTTGACTATTCTTCTAGGCACTTTTATAGATCTATTGGCAAGTAAAAGAGTTACAGAAGTTGCTTTTAACTCACCTAGATTGAGACTCTAAAAAACTGAATATGGAAGTAAATTCACACTAGCTCTAAGATCAAGTAAAGCTCGTTCAATTTTATATTCTCCAATAAAGCAAGAAATTGTAGGACAACCAGGGTCTTTGTATTTTAAAGCATTATTGTTTTGAAGAATGTCACTTACGTGTTTGACTAAAAAGGCTTTCTTTTTCACATTCAGTTTTCTCTTCACATTGCACAGATCTTTCAAAAATTAGCATAAAAAGGAACCTATTTAATAGCATCCAACAAAGGTATATTGATCCTTACCTGTTTGAAAGTTTCAAACATTTCAGAGTTGTGATTGACTTTCCTTTGTTTGGTCATGGCATGAGGAAATGGAAGTGCTAGCGGGGAATCAGTTTTTTCTTTATAATTTTCAGATTCAACCCCTTCCTTACCCTAAGAGATTGACACATCATCTTTCTCGTAAGGTTCAAGAGTGGGTTTTTCAATAACCTTACCACTAAGAAAAATAGTGACTGATTTGACTTAATCCATATGTTGGCTTACAGAACTACTTGCATTTGCATTGTATTGTCCCTTAGGATTTTGTTGTGGTTGAGATGGAAACTTACCTTTCTCTTGGAAACTAAGAGCAGATGTCAATTTTGCAAAAGTATCTTTAAAATTTATCATATTTTGAGCAAGTTGAGTATTGATTATATCTTGCTTTGCAATAAATACATGTAATATTTCCTTAAGATTTCTTCTAGCAGGTGGAGCATAATGAGGTCCATATCCATGAGAATTTTGGAAATTATGATGTGTTTGAAATGGTGGTTGTGAAATTTGTGTATTATTGTTATCATCACTCTTCCAACTAAAATTTAGGTGATTTCTCCAACCAGGGTTGTATATTTATGAGTATGGGTTGTTGTTGGGCCTTTGGAAACTCTTTAAAGCATGGGCTTGTTCATGGAGGCATTCCTTAAAAGAAGGAAAGGTTGGACAGTCATTGGTTGAGTTTTCATTTGTTTCACATATTTGACACATATTGTTTTTAACAAATTTTAATTGACCACTCTTTTTCAATTCTAGTTAACTAAGTAAAGGAAAGGAAATAAAAGACATAAACTCGATATTAATAAAAGCAAAACTTAAGTATTACAAAAATAAAAAGAGAGAAAGCAAGAGCATGATCTTGATTTGGAAACCAAGATGCCTAAATACATGGCAAATGCCTCCTTTTATAGGCCAAAATTGATTGAGTTTTGAAGTTTGCATTTAAACAAATTCATGAAAATTTATTTTTTTATCCTTTTTTTATTATATTCTTATTTATAATGCTTGTACTCTTGGACATTGATGGGAGATTAAGAGATTGATCATAGTTATTTTCAATTTAATTTTATTTATCCTTTCTCGAGAACGAGCAACAAGTAAGTGTGGGGGTATTTGATGTAACCATATTATTCAATAGTTTCACCCACATCTACCTAATGTTTTGTCCATGTTTTATATGTAAAATTCCTTGATATTCTTTGTTTATGTTTTGAAGGCACTCTTGGATGAAAGATGCAAAAAGGAGTAAATTGGAGGTAATAGGCAGATTTGATGTTCAATCGATATTTTGTGCAGAACGTCAGTTCTAAAGATCAAAATGAAGTAATTTGAGTGGCATTAAAAAGTTAACATCCATACCTTTCTGTACATCTAAGGCAAGAAAATAAAATGAAGAAGAGCATCAAAATCACAGCTTTCAAAATCAAATCTCGCAATCTGCTAGTGTTGACCTTCATCCATTCAAACTTGAATATCTTGAGCTACAAAAAAACTAAATATGGGAGTAAATTCACACTAGCTCCAAGATCAAGTAAGGCTCTTTTAATTTTATGTTCTCCAATAAAGCAAGAAATTGTAGGACAACCAAGGTCTTTATATTTCAAAGCATTATTGTTCTGAAGAATGACACTTACTTATTCCGCTAAAAAGACTTTCTTTTTCACATTCAGTTTTCTCTTCACCAGGCATAGATCTTTCAAAAATTTAGCATAGGAAGGAACTTGTTTAATAGCATCTAGCAAAGGTATATTAATTCTTACTTGTTTGAAAGTTTCAAAAATTTCAGAGTTGTGATTGACTTTCCTTTGTTTGGTCATGGCTTGAGGAAATGGAAGTACTGGTAGGGAATCAGTCATTTTTTTGAAATTTTTAGATTCAACCCCTTCCTTACCCTCAGAGATTGACTTATCATCTTTCTCACAAGGTTCAAGAGTGGGTTTTTCAATAACCTTACCACTGCGAAGAGTAGTGACTGATTTGACTTGATCCATGTGTTGGCATTCGAAACTAATTGCATTTGCATTGTATTGCCCCTTGGGATTTTGTTGTGGTTGATATGGAAACTTACCTTTCTCTTGGAAACTGAGAGCAAATGTCAATTTTGTAAGAGTATCTTTAAAATCTGTCATGTTTTGAGCAAGTTGAGTATTGATTGTCTCTTGCTTTTCAATAAAGGCATGCAATGTTTCCTCAAAATTTCTTCTAGGAGGTGGAGCATAAAGAGGTGCATATCCATGAGAATTTTGGAAATTATGGTGTGCTTGAAACGGTGGTTGTGAAGTTTGTGCATTGTTGTTCTCACTCTTCCAACTGAAATGTGCTTGAAACGGTGGGTGTGAAGTTTGGAGATTGTTATTATCACTCTTCTAACTAAAATTTGGGTGATTTCTCCAACCAGGGATGTATGTTTGCGAGTATGGGTTGTGGTTGGCCCTTTGGAAACTATTATTAACAACAACAATAGTAATAACAACAACAACAATAATAGTAGTAGCAATAGCAATAATAATAATAATAATAGTAAAGAAGAAGAAGTTGATGAGAACTTTGAGATGAAAGATTAACGTAAGGATTAAACAATGATAATAACAAATGTCAAGGTTAGAGGTTCCACTAATGGTATGTAAAACAAGAATAGTATAAACTCTTATTATTCAATTGAAAACCACACATAAAGGAGGTTTCAATTAGATTATAGATTGTTAACATGATTACATTAGCCATCTTATTCGATTAATGCTAATACTTGTAAATCTCGTCAAGCATTCATGATTATAACTTATGTTAACAACAAATCAAGTTCCTTTCATAGCTCAGGTGTCGGTTATACCATAAATTAAAGGTATCTTGTATTATTAGATACATTATTATAAAACATGTTTTAGTTAAGGAGTTATTGATACTTCAAGTGCAAAATGATGATATAAAACCTTGATAAAAATACACTTTTAAGTACTAATCACCTTCCGAGCTTGGGTTGGACACTTGTCAGCCCAGCCTAAAGGAAAAAAAAAAGACCAAATCAAATGGGTCAATTTTAGCCCAACCTGTTTGGGCCAATGATCATCCCAACCAAGCCCAGCTAGGTTAGGCCCCCAACCAAACCCAACTAGGTTAGGCCCGGCCTAATATATCAAATTCTCGACCAATATACCAAGGACATTTTAGTGAAAAAATAAAGGAATTAAAACAAAGTAAAAAAAAAATTAGGACATATTATTTATACAAACAATATTAATATTGCTGGTAAAATTTATTTTTAAACTCCTTGGTGAACTGTTCACTTCTTCCTAGCTCTATTAATTATATCAATTACAAAGGATATCACTGACGGATTAATTTTGTCGGTATTTTTTAAAGAGCTCTGTAATTGTTTACATCTCAATTGCACTGTTAATTACTATTCTTTATAGACAAAATCACAAACGGATTGCAAAGTTACTGGTAATATTTGGATTGTTTCTAAAAAACATTTATTAAATTAAATATTACAAATTGAATCCCCAACAGATTAAAAAGTTGTTAGTGATATTTAGGGGGTTTCTGAAAAAAATTTATTAAATTAAAATTTTAAATTAAATATTATAGATGGAATCACTAACGATGTGGTTAAAATATTAATATTTAATTATTTTCAGTAAAATACCCAAATAAAAAGACTAGAATTCCTCATTTCATAACAGACACGCCTCCTCCTACTCCTCTTCTTCATCTTATATAAAAAACACTAACGTCCCTTTCCTTTTCTTCTCTCCTCAACTACTTCTCTTCTTTTCTTCTCCACACGCAAGTATGTCTTTTCTTATCTTCTTCTTTTCTCTTTTTGGTTTTTTTAATTAACAAACTTTATGAATTTGTTTTTTCTTTTCTCTTTTCATCTTCACTCGCAATTACAATAAAGTAAGATTTTTCTTTTTTCTTCTCTTTTTGTGTTTTTTTGCATTATATTTTTATTTTACTTTATTTATAAATTTTTATGTTCTTAATAATTGTTTGAAAGTTGTTGTAGGATTTTTTTCATATGAGATCAATTTTGTTGGATTTAGTTGGATTTTTTTTCAATTTTGTTCTTCAATTTCAATTAAATTATTTAATTTGTTTTTGTATTATGGGTTCTAAAATAGGTCTTATAGGCTATATGGAAATTGTTTTTAGTTGATTTATTTATTTTTTGCTGTATTTTTTTCTTTTTGCAAATTTATTTGAGTTGATTTTGTTCTTTTTTTTCTAAGAAACTCAGTTCCTGAGTATCATGGAGTGTTGATTTATATTAATTTAATTATTTTTTATTTTGTTAAATAGATTCTTTTAAATTATTTTAAATAATTACTAATAATATTACCAACGAATTAAGTTTGGCATCGATATATTTCATAGATTTGAAAACTATTGTTACTAGGATGGCAAAGTAATGGAGGAACTTTAGTGACTCTTGAGACGCATCTTAGTAAACATTCTTAACAAGGTCTATTATAATACTTCTTGAAATATTCAGGTTTACAAACTCTTGGATTGCTATCTATAGATTCTGTTTATATGCCTAGTATTTTTAAACCTTCATTTTCACACACACACTCGAACATATGATTGTGGGTTGCATATTGGATTATTACATTATTTGTGTTCTTTTGTTAAAGGTAACAACTAAGGGAAAGGGATATAATATAATATGCAAAAAAAAAAACAAAAAAAACAAAAAAAAAAAAACAAAGTAGATAAGTTTGGTTTCGTAGCCTCCTCGACTTAAGCAAATAAGCCCGAAGGGGTGTTTGAACACCTAGTACCCTAAAGTCAACTGACTTAGGAGTTATTGGCCCAGTGCTTGTTACATGGGTTGAGGAGAAAGCTTAAGGGAATCAAACACTGCACTATCTACATATCAGTATTTGCAACCCGAGTTACTAAGCTCGTAGGGGTGTCTCAACACCTGATGCCCTAAGACCAACTGGTCTGGGAGTCATTAGCCGAAAGCTTGTTACATGGGTTCAGGATACATTATGCTATAAATTCTTGCTTTAAAAAAAAAAAAAAAAAAAAAAAAAAAAACCCTACATTGTGCTATAAATTCTTGCTTTCAAAAAAAAAGAAAAAGAAAAAGATAACAATCCCAACCCAAGGAAGTTAACTTTAAACATTAAAACAAAAATTTTGTTTTCTTCCATGAAAAGCTCCATAAGTATGTTTTGATTTATTTAGCACCAAAAGAAGGTTTACTAATATCTTGTTTAAGAGGTATTAAGCAGATATATAAATTTAATGAGAGTTTGTTTATCTGGATAGATTAATAGAAGTTAAATGATGAATGCCTTGCTTTGTGGTATTTGCAAATTATTTTTCTATTTTAATGCTTTGATTACTAGGGACTAGTAATAAGCTGGTTGGGGGGTGTGATTAGTACTTAAAAGTGCATTCTCATTAAGGATTTATGTCATCATATTGCACCTAAAGTATCATTAAATTCCCTAACAAAAGCATGTTTTATATTAGCAAGTCTAAAAATATAATATACCTTTAATTCATGGTAAATGTTCATCCTAAATGCAGGTCTATCACATAAATAAAAGGATTGATTGATGAGTTTAAGGATTGAAATTGAAAGGATAAAAAGAAGGCCAAACTTAGCAAAGTGTTGCTGGTGCATTCCAAACTCGAACACCGTTCAGTAATTTGATCATATCTGGATCTGTAGATATCAGATTTAGGTCCATTTTATATCAATGGAAAGGTAAGATATAGACCTACAACTTTCATATGAAGTCAAAGACTCAGTTCTGCTGTTTTCAAGCCCAAATCTTAGCAACAACGAAGACGTCGGAAGCTGTCCTGCAGCTCAAGCACTATTCGGTTTTTGGCTCATATCTTGAGTTCTAGAAGTCCAAATGAGCTCTGGTTTTTTTTTATGGAAAGCTGAGACAATTGCCCACAGCTTCCACAATTCAGTTGGCTATAATTCTGATGTGAGCAATGACGTTTTGGCCAGCCAACAATATCAAAAATCAGCCCACAATATCAAAAAACCAGCAGCCATTAATGTCAAAAACCAGCCACCAAATCAATGGATGCCCACCAATTCTTCAATCAATCAATAGTTCTGAAACTTAGCCTATAAAAGGAGGCATTTTCCATATATTTAGTGATATTAATTTTCAGATCAAAGTTATCTTCTTGCTTTCTCTCTACATCTTTGTAATGTTCAAGTTTTCTTTTATGCTATAGTAATATCTTGTTTATGCTCTTTCATTTCCTTTCCTATACTTAGTTAGCTTATATTATGTTTATGTTCTTATATTGTTTATTTGTGTTTTTCTCCTTCTTAATGTTTAGCTAAGTTAATTATGTCAAGGTGAAAAGGTTTCTCTAATGGTGTTAGAATAGGTATAATATAAACTCAACATGAGCTTTAAATGTTTATATCCAAGAAAGATTGTTATTAACATGTTTTATCTTTTTATCTTACTAATTCTTAATACCTTGCTTATTAAATGTTTAATTTAGATTTATGTTGTATAATATTTGGTACATCAAATGCTTGATCTTTCATAGTTTTCGGCCGAAATCGTTATTATGATAGAAACTTGTTTTGTTGTTAACATAAACTAGCAACATGAATGCTTGATGATATTTATAAGTATGGTATTACTTATATAAGATAATTAATATGATCATGTTAGTAATTTATAATGAGCTAATAACGAGAAATCATCCGATTAGAACCTCATTTGTGTGTGGTTTCTAGTTGAGTAATAAAAAGAGTTTATATTATATTTATTTGAAATACCATTAGTGAATCCTATAACCTTGACATATGTTTTGTTATTGTTTAATCCTTACATCAATATCACATCCCAAAACTTTCTTCAACTCCTTTTCTGTTATTATTCTCTTTAAATCTTTTTCTTTATTTGTAATTTATATAATTCACCTCCTTGTGGTTCGAGCCCGGTCTTGCCGAGTTATTTTACTTTGACACTCCTACACTTGGGATAAGACATCAACTCTTTGATCGTGTCATCCAACTATGATTGCATTGGACTTTTGTGCAAGAAGTTATAGCCATTTTAAATTTGGTATGTTTATATTTCAATTAAAGTAAAAAAATATGTGCTAGTTTAATTTGTCTAGTTACTTTGTCAAAGTCTAATTTTTGGTCTTGACTTTTGTGATGTTGAATTTTCCTAACTATGGAGGGATGTTTCAATTATAAATATGATATCAAAATATGTAATAAAGGACTTTTGGCCAAGATTTGAAACTTAATTCAGAGAATTAAGACTTGTTTTTCCAAATTGATTTTTGAAGAACCTTACCTAACTTATCACTCTTCAATCACAAAGAGTGTGACGTCGAAATCTTAGATTGTTCTTTATGACGTCCAGATCGACTTATCAGAGTATCATTCTAGTCTATCCTCCATCTTATTTACCTTAAAATTACTATAATCCAACCTAAACACTACAAGAAAGACAACAAATCAGACCCATCCTTCATCAGTTTTTATCAGATTCATTGTTATGGATTTTTAAATTATTTACAGCACATCATAGAATTAGTTTATTTTTTGATTTCATTCTCTTTGGGTTTTTTCCCCTTGTCGAATTGTGAAACTTAACTTTGTTTTTTAGTTTGATTTTATTTTATGATTTTATCCATCAACATTAAATTTGTTAGGTGTTGACCTTCTTGATTGAGTACAAGTCTAGAGTTTATTAAGTTGCGAGTTTGAGATATTAATTCGGGGTTAGGAGATTCATCCGAGTTTGCTTGATTGTTTTCATTCCTTTTATATATTTTTTTTGTTTTATCATTTGATATTTGTTTTTTCAATTTTGATGAAACTTTTTTTATTTGTTGAGAGTATCAAGAGTTGCCATGAGATTGTATTAATTAATTAAATCAAAATTTAATTAAGTCCTTAAACTTATCAATTCTTTTAATTTTTGACCAAATTGACTCCTAAATTTATAATTCATCCTTATTAGTTCTCAAACTTTCAATTTATATTGTCTTGTCTCAATTCTCAAATTATTTTTCATTCATTTATTTTTTTATTATTTTATTTAAAAAATTTAAAAATTAAATTATGACAACAATCATTATATATTATATTTTAAGTGATTGTTTGACATTATATTAACTTTTAATTTTTAAATTGTTTTGCACAAGAAAATATGGAATTAATTCTTTTTAAGTTGGAGATATTTTAGTATTGGTGGTTTACTCTACTCAACTTAGATATTAAATTAATTAATCTTAATTTTTTTTATAATTTTAATATACCAATATTAAAAAAAAAACATATTAGAATACATTCATTGTTAAATATAATGACTTTAATTATCATTAATTAACACTCCTGTTGTTGAAGAAACAAAATTCTTGGTCTTAATTAGAAAGATGGACTAATTGATTTTTTTTTAATTTTAATAAGAAAAACCGATTTGATAATTAAAAAAAATATAAATGTGGGTGGAAGTAAATGAAAGTTAATTGAATTCATAGACACTGTTTTAGTACTCATACATGTTAAACGGCCCAGTGCCACTCAATATAACCAGTTTGTGATCATACTAATTAATTAGTTAATTAATTAGTATATAAAAAATTCATTATATATCATCACAAAAAATTCTCTTAAATCTAAATTTATTTAATAGGTATGATATATTAATTATAGTTATTTTTTAAAGTATTTTTATTTAATAAATTATTAAAATAATATTTTTAATTTTTTAAAAATTATTTTTAATATTTGTAACAAAAAACAATAAAAAAAATAATTGAAAATAAAAAATAAATTTTTTTAAAAAATTTTAAAAATATTTTTAAAACAAAAAAAATTATAATCAGCTCGACCAGGTGTATACGCACGCCACAGTTGGTTCTCATCGAAAAGGCAACGAAGGGTTATTGTGTGGGTCCCTTATACCTACTTTCCCGCGTGGGGTCCATTGAAAAACTCAGTAATATACTGGCCTTTTCTCCACTAAGGCATCACCACGTGTCTGTCTGATTGTGAGTTTAGATCAAATAAGAAGTCACGTCTGCTGGTGTGGACCCTTTGAAACTGGGTTAGTTGGGGACCATTTCAACTCTTCAGAATAGTTATTAAACTCAGCCACCCAGCATGACGATCTATCATGCTCTCTTTTTTTTTTACTATTTAGATCTTTAAATTTAGATCAACCAGCAGGTTAATTTATAATATGATTAATTTAATTAAATTCAATCAAGATTAATTTAATAAAAATATTTTTATTTTAGGGTTTTATAAATAAAAAATTTATTAAAAATATATCTTGCAGCTAGATTTAATAATGAAATGACTAGTAAATTTGACTTTCCGTGCTTTATGACATCTAACCTGACAATTGTATTAGAAAATACATGGGAAAGTGATATAAATTATGTTTTTAAAATATATTAAATTTATTTTGTTAAAAATTTATTTTTTATATTTTTTAAATTTTTTTGACGCGCTAATTTTAAAAATAATTTTTTTAAAATATTATTTTAATATATTTCTGCGTGAAAAATACTTTAAAAAATAACAACAACCACATTGCTAAACAACCCTTAATCTTACTTCATCTAGTCTAGGTGGCTCTTCCCTTTAGATACTAAGTAAAATTGTATGATGTTGTTGTTGTTATTATTATTATTACCACTACTACTCCTTCATACCAATTATATTACAATTCATAAAATTACAGTAAAAAAATACTTGTAAATTTAAATTGAAGTAAATTATGACTATTAATGCAAAATAAAAATGACAAGTTGACATGTTATCTTATTGGTATCAAATACCTAATGATTATGTTTACCTAGTGATTAGTACTTAAAAGTGCATTTTTATCATGGTTTTATATCATCATTTTGCACTTGAAGTATCAATAACTCCTTAACTAAAATATATTTTATAATAATATATCTAATAATACTTAATACCTTTAATTTATGGTAAATGTTCATTTTAAATGCAGGCCTATCACATAAATGAAAGGATTGATTGATGACTTGAAGAACTTAAATTGCAAGGATAAAGAGATGGCCAAACTTAGAAAAGAGATGTCGGTGCAATCCAAACCGGAACACTGTTCGGTAAATGGGTCATATCTGGAGCTATATATCTCAGATTTAGGTCCAATTTATATGGATAGAAAGGTAAGACATAGGCCTACAACTTTCATATGGAGCCCAAGATCTAAAAAGGCCATTATCAAGTCCAAATTGTAGCAACAACAAAGAAGCCCGAATCTGTCTTCCAGCCCGAGCACTGTTCGGTATTTTGGCCATATCTGGAGTTCTAGAAGTCCAAATGAGCTGAATTGTTTACACAAGAAAGCTGAGACAATTGCCTACAACTTTCATGTTTGCAACTGGCTCCAATTTTGACGTTATCAATGACGTTTTGGGCAGACAAGAGAAGATAAGGATTGTCACCAAGTCAAAAGTTGGTCACCCACTTATCAATTAGTCATCAAATCAATAGTTCCCATTTTTGGCCTATAAAAGGAGGCATTTGCCATGCATTTAGGCATCTTGGTGTTCAGATCAAGATCATGCTCTTCCTTTCTCTCTTTGTATTTTTTATGCTTTGTTTTCATTAATATTAAGTTTATGCCTTTCATTTCCTTTCCTTTACTTAGTTAACTTTTATGTTCTTATTTTGTTTATCTATTTTGCTTTCTTTCATTATGTCTAGCTAAGTTAATTATGTCAAGGTGAAAAGGTTACACTAATGGTGTAAGAATAAGTATAATGTAAACTTAATATGGACTTTAATGTTTGATACTAACATGTTTTATATTTGCTATCTTGTTCACTCTTTAATACTTTGCTTGTTAAATGACTAATCTTGATTTATGTTGTATAACACTTGGTACAACAAATGCTTGGCACTTTCATAGCCCATAATGTATGGTATAACCGACACCTGAGCTATGAAAGGAACTTGATTTGTTGTTAACATAAGTTATAATCATGAATGCTTGACGAGATTTACAAGTATTAGCATTAATTGAATAAGATGACTAATGTAATCATGTTAACAATATATAATCTGATTGGAACCTCCTTTGTGTGTGGTTTCCAATTCAATAATAAGAGTTTATACTATACTTGTTTGATATACCATTAGTGGAACCTCTAACCTTGACATTTGTTATTATCATTGTTTAATCGTTACATTAATATTCCATCTCAAAGTTCTCATCATCTTCTTCTTCTTCTCTTTCTTTATTATTATTATTATTACTACTACTACTACTACTACTACTACTACTACTACTACTACTACTACTACTACTACTACTACTACTACTACTACTACTACTACTACTACTACTACTACTACTACTACTACTACTACTACTACTACTACTACTACTACTACTACTACTACTACTACTACTACTACTACTACTACTACTACTA
>NW_011500061.1:135132-139393 GCF_000495115.2 Populus euphratica | reverse complement strand
TTATTGTTGTTTTATAATTGTTGTTTATAATTTGTACAATTAACCTCCTTGTGGTTCGACCCCGGTCTTGCCGGGTTATTTATTACTTTGACACTCCTGCACTTGGGAGAAGACATCAATCTTTTAGTCGTGTCACCTAGTAAGCAAATTCTAAAATCCTAGTAAAAACAATTAAAATATCAAAAAATAAAATAATAAATCATCATTATATGCAACAAGACTTGAATAATAAATAAATCTTCAAATCTCTAACGAAAAAAATACATATAAATACTTAATGCTTGTTTAAATAGATTGAATATATATATATATATATATATATATATATATATATATCTGTGTGTGTGTGTGTAAAATTTTTTTTATAAAAAATTTATATCAACGGATTAATTAGTGATAAAATATAATTCCGTGATTTATAAATAATTGACTTTCATTAAAAAAGTAACTCTTATATAGGTTTTCTTTGGCCACACTAAGAGAGGGCGTGATCATTCTCTTGAGCATGTTATGGGAAATAGTTATTTTTTTAGGCATGCCAAGGAAAAATACGCATTCTCTCAAGTATAGTATAAACTCTTATTATTGAATTGGAAACCACACACAAAGGAGGTTCCAATCAGATTATATATTGTTAACATGATTACATTAGTCATCTTATTCAATTAATGCTAATACTTGTAAATCTCGTCAAGCATTCATGATTATAACTTATGTTAACAATAAATCAAGTTCCTTTCATAGCTCAGGTGTCGGTTATACCATACATTATGGGCTATGAAAGTGCCAAGCATTTGTTGTACCAAGTGTTATACAACATAAATCAAGATTAGTCATTTAACAAGCAAAGTATTAAAGAGTGAACAAGATAACAAATATAAAACATGTTAGTATCAAACATTAAGGTCCATATTAAGTTTACATTATACTTATTCTTACACCATTAGTGTAACCTTTTCACCTTGACATAATTAACTTAGCTAGACATAATGAAAGAAAGCAAAATAGATAAACAAAATAAGAACATAAAAGTTAACTAAGTAAAGGAAAGGAAATGAAAGGCATAAACTTAATATTAATGAAAACAAAGCATAAAAAATACAAAGAGAGAAAGGAAGAGCATGATCTTGATCTGGAAACCAAGATGCCTAAATGCATGGCAAATGTCTCCTTTTATAGGCCAAAATTGGGAACTATTGATTTGATGACTAATTGATAAGTGGGTGGCCAACTTTTGACTTGGTGACAATCTTTATCTTCTCTTGTCTGCCCAAAACGTCATTGATAACGTCAAAATTGGAGCCCGTTGCAAACATGAAAGTTGTAGGCAATTGTCTCAGCTTTCTTGTGTAAAAACTTCAGCTCATTTGGACTTCTAGAACTCAAGGTATGGCCAAAATACCGAACAGTGCTCGGGCTGGAGGACAGATTCGGGCTTCTTTGTTGTTGCTACAATTTGGACTTGATAATGGCCTTTTTAGATCTTGGGCTCCATATGAAAGTTGTAGGCCTATGTCTTACCTTTCCATCCATATAAAGTAAAACTAAATCTGAGATCTACAACTGCAGATATGACCCAATTACCGAACAGTGTTCCGGTTTGGATTGCACTGACATCTCTTTTCTAAGTTTGGTCATCTCTTTGTCCTTTCAATTTCAGTTTTTAAATTCATCAATCAATCCTTTCATTTATGTGATAGGCCTGCATTTAAAATTAATATTTACTACAAATTAAAGGTATCTTATATTACTAGATATATTATTATAAAACATGCTTTAGTTAAGGAGTTATTAATACTTCAAGTACAAAATGATGATATCAAACCTTGATAAAAATACATTTTTAAATACTAATCACGTACCTAGGGCTTGACATATTGTCAAACTCAATTGTATTTAGGTTTAGCACACAGCCAAACCCAGCGTGCCTTCACTAGAGCGTGTTTGTTTTCCTGAAAATTTATACATGCATGTCTTTCTTGATCCGATATATTTAAGTAAAGACATATTAATAAAAGCTTAAAAGTCATCTACTAAAGTGGCTATCATGATTATTATTATTTTTTAATGGGGCATGAGAACCCCTTACTAAGGTTGGTGATTACATGATTTTGCTATTTGTACTAGGGAGACGAATCACTTCCATCCCTTAGAGATTGTGTATATAACACTAGGAAGATTACATCTATTCTTTAAAAATTGTTGCATATAGCATTAAGGAGATTGCATTTATCCATTGAACATTGATGCATATAGCATAGAGGAGATTAAATATATCACTTGAAGATGGGTGCATATAACACTAGGTAATTACATTTATCCTTTAAAGATTAGTGCATATAGAACTAGGAAGACAAGTCAATCTCATATAGAGTGGTGCATATAACACTAGGGAGATCAAGTCAATCATTTCCAAGATGTATTATTGAAAGGCCCTTAATTATCACCCAGAGAAAATAAAAATAAACATTTTGAATAAGTTATTTATATATAAGAAACTTACATTCTTATTTTCATTGATTATGGTAAATTTTTATTTGAGTAGAGTGTCTGGCGTGAGGGAGATTCATCCCTTTTCTTTGAGTAGTTGTAAGAAATACTTCACATGTTTTACGATTTGAACGGACGTTCCACTCACACTTGTTGAAAATCTCTCAAAATCTCAAGGCTTTAACTGTATTTATGAAGTTGGCAAAGCATAGCCCCAATTTGTTTGTCTCACCTTAAGTGGCTTGCACTACCTTAGTGAGGAGTTGAACCTGATTGAAGAGTTGTTGAAGCTTTATTTGGGCATGAGTGTTTGCAGTAACGAGAAGACTTGCCTTGCGTCGTAGTATAAAAGGGTATTGGTTGTGTGTCATGAAATGGTCTAAAAATATCAAAAGCAAGCTTTAGGAAGAAACCAATGACTTTTTTTTTATCAGTTCTCACAAATAATGCAACTGGTAAAGTTTTAAAAAATCCAAATAGCATAGGAATAGGGTTCTCAGATTGGATAATCAGTTAATCAATTAGTTTGAGCAATCTCATCAATTCTCCCTAGCCAATAGTTTTTGTAGCATATACATGGTGCTTGGTAGGCCAAGGTGGCTTGTGATTAGTACATGCAAATGGTCTCATTTGGTGGACATAAGGACTCTCCGATGTTTAAATAAGTATTTTTTTAGAGAGAGAAAATACAAGAATGTTCTAGATAAAGATGCCCTAAAAATATATATGCAGTAGAGAATGAAGATTGCGAACTTTTGATTTGAAGGTTTCATTATTTATAGCCTATGAATCTTGTCTTTTTATGAAGAGAAAGGTCTGAAGTGTAATTTTACCCTAATTATACTTAATGAGGTATAAATATCTCTTACATCTATATTAGTATTTGATAGAAATATGATGAGTCTCTAGAGGACTTTTATACACCTAAAAGGTATAGAGAGATTAGGGTCCAAGACTTCAGATGTAATTGAGCTCTTTCCCTAAGCTAAACCTAAATGAGGGGGGTTATCCCTTTAGGTGTGCCTTAGTAATTAGTACTTAAAAGTGCATTTTTATCAAGGTTTTATATCATCATTTTGCATTTGAAGTATCAATAACTCCTTAACTAAGCATTTTTATAATAACACATCTAATAATATGAGATACCTTTAATTTATGGTAAATGTTCATCTTAAATGCAGGCGTATCACATAAATAAAAAGATTGATAGATGAGTTTAAGAACTAGAATTGAAAGGGCAAAAATATGGCCAAACTTAGAAAAGAGATGCTGGTGCAGTCCAAACTGGAATACTGTTCGATAATTGGGATATATTTGGAGCTGTAGATCTCGGATTTAGGTCCATTTTATATGGATGGAAAGGTAAGAAAAAGGCCTACAACTTTTATGGGAGCGTAATATTTAACAAGGCCATTTTTATATCTAAATTGTAACAACAATGAAAAAGTCTGAATCTGTTCTACAGCCTGAACACTATTTAGTGTTTGCTCTATATCTAGAGTTCTAGGAGTCCAAATAACCTTAATTTTTTTTCTCGAAAGCTAAAACAATTTTCTAGAGCTTTTAAATGGTTATAATTTTAATGCTATCAATAATGTTTTGGGCAGACAAGATAAGATAAGGATTGTCACCAAGTTAAGAGTTGGCCACCCACTCATCAATTAGTCATCAAATCAATAGTTCCCAATTTTGGCCTATAAAAGGAGGCATTTGACACGACTAAAAGGTTGATGTCTTCTCCCAAGTGCAGGAGTGTCGAAGTAATAAATAA
>NW_011500061.1:133856-134137 GCF_000495115.2 Populus euphratica | reverse complement strand
ATTAACCTCCTTGTGGTTCGACCCCGGTCTTGTCGGGTTTTTTATTTCTTCGGCACTCCTGCACTTGGGAGAAGACATCATCCTTTTAGTCGTGTCAGTTTTGCTTTCATTAATATCTTATTTATAGCTATCATTTTCTTTTCTTTACTTAGTTAACTTTTATTTTATTTATGTTCTTATCTTGTTTATTTATGTTTCTCCCAAAGGGAAATACAATGTAAATACAAGTAGTTCTAGAACTAGCACATGGATCAAGTCAAATCAGTCACTACTTTTTGTAT
>NW_011500061.1:133603-133706 GCF_000495115.2 Populus euphratica | reverse complement strand
ATCACAACTCTAAAATCTTTGAAACTTTCAAACAAGTAAAGATCAATATACCTTTGTTGGATTCTATTAAGGCCCTACCTTTCTATGCTAAATTTTTGAAAGA
>NW_011500061.1:133262-133562 GCF_000495115.2 Populus euphratica | reverse complement strand
TTTTTATTAACTTCAAATTAATATGTTTTTAGTGTTTTTAAATCATTTTGATGTGCTGATATCAAAAATAATTTTAAAAAAATAAAAAAAATCATTTGCATGAATTTTAGCATGAAAAGCTATTTGAAAAGCAATCACAACTATACTTCCAAACAAACTCTAAATAAGTTTCTTCTTATGCTAAATTTATGAAAGATCTGTGCACTATGAAAAGAAAACTAAATGTGAAAAAGATAGTCTTTTTAGCCGAACATGTAAGTGCCATTCTTCAGAACAATAATGCTTTGAAATATAAAAACC
>NW_011500061.1:129677-133175 GCF_000495115.2 Populus euphratica | reverse complement strand
CATATTCAGTTTTTCAGAGTCTCAATCTAGGTGAGTTAAAACCAACTTCTGTATCTCTTTTACTTGCCGATATATATGTAAAAGTGCCTAGAGGAATAATTGAAGATGTGTTAGTATAAGTTGATAAATTTATTTATCCTGTGAATTTTATTATCTTAGACACATAACCTGTTGAAACATGTTATTCATTTCTTGTTATTTTAAGACATCACTTTCTTACAACTTCTAATACATTGATTAATTGTAGGAATGGACAGATGAAGCTATCTTTTGGAAACATGACATTAAAGATGAATATTTTCAACATTTGCAAATAACCTAGAGATGATAATGATCCACAGGAAATAGATCTTATTGATGAATTAGTTTATGATCAATTTAAATATATTGTGAGTAAAACAGCATTTGATGAATCTGAAAATGTGCAAATGATTTATTCTCAAGAAGAAATCACAGATGAAAAAAGCATTAAAAATATTGATGCAGATCTTTTATCAAAAGTGACAATAGATTCAACACCTGACATCACACCAATCGATGATTACTTTCCTGACAAATCCTTACTTTCTCTTAGTTTAATGCCTTGGTATGATAAAAATATCAATTTTCTTGCTTTAAGAGATTTGCCAGTTCATTGGAGTACCCAAGACAAAAGAAAGTTTTTGAATAAAGTGAAGAACTTTTATTGGGATGACCCTAACTTATTCAAATATTATTCTGATAAAATATTTCAAAGATGCATTCCTAAAAGGAATACAAAGCTTATTGGGCTATTAAAGCTTTCAATTCAAACCTGGATGATGCGAGTCAGCTGCGTAAGTTACAAATAAATGAGCTTGAAGAAATAAGAAATGATGTATATGAGAATTCAAAAATTCATAAAGCAAGAATCAAAGACTTTCATGATAAAAGAATCTTGAGAAAAACATTTGATGTTGGTCAAAAAGTTTTGCTTTATAATTCTCGACTCCATTTATTTCCTAGAGAGCTGAGATTAAGATGGAGCAGTCCCTTTATTGAGAAATATGTGTATCCTTATAGGGCCTTTGATATTGAGAATTCAAAGAATGATAATGTTTTTAAGATGAATGAACATCATTTGAAAGCTTACTTTGATAATTTTTCTAGTGAAAATGAATCCATTGGTTTGAATAATCCTATAAATAAAGGTTGATTATTTTTGTGTTTTTTATTTATGACTCTTGATTTACTAGTCTCTCTCTCCCAGTTAAATGGCGGACAACGGTATTACGTGACTCTTAAGTTAGTTCTTTCAGTTTCTCATGATAACTAATATCTGTGCATATATTTGTATAATTCCTTGTTCCTTCTCTTCTATTTACATCTCTTTTCCACTTCTTATCTTAAAAAATAGACACCACTTTTGAAAAATTAAAAAAGTATTTTCCTATTTTACCTCAAAATGTTATTACAAAAATTTATCAAGCTAGGTGTGCAAAATTGAGATTGTTAATGAACCATAGAATTCCTAAAGACATTCGCTGGCTAATTGAAGCAAAGGTCTGATTATCAAATGAGTCTTCCAATTCTTTCATTTCACACATGCCTAGAACAAGTAAAAACACTTTTGCAAAGAAATATCGTGCAAAACAACTAAAAGTCTACCCTCGATGTGCCAGATGGACTTACAATGCACAATGTTGTTCTTTAAAAATAGTATCTGTAAACCATGAAGATAAAATACTATTTATTAAAGATGGCTTGAGTAAGGGGTCTTTAGATAATCTTTTATTGACTCTTGAGACACATCCTAGTGGAGATGTGCATTGTGCAATTCGTGATTTATGGTTACTATTCCATAAAGAATATGATCGACATAGTCTTGGGAATCTGACTAAAAAGGACCCTGTTTGCTAGTTTTTAAGAAAACTAGATGGGAAGCCTATCCTCGACCCATAGAGGGCATATAAGCCATTATTGGATGTAAAATCAAGGGAAGATGTGAGCCATAGTCATAACTATGATTTGAGTCTTAGTTTGTAAAAACCTGTGTCTTTTGGTTTTATCAATAGCATAATATTTGTGTTTTGTTGTTTCTTATACTTGTTTAAGTGTGATTCAGGTTTTTCAGTGTTTGGTGTTTTAGGTGATGTCTTCTATTCTCTATCTTTTTACCTTAGAACATTGAGGACAATGTCCTGTTTTGGTTAGGGGGAGAGGGTAGTAGTTGATATTAAAAAAAATAACTATGTTTTTTTATTTCATAAACCATTTGAAAACTATTGTTACTAAGATGACAGAGTAAGGAGGAATTTTATTGACTCTTAAGATGTATCTTGGTTAACTCTTTTTTTCAATGGTTATTTCAATATTCACAACAATGTCTATAAAAATACTTCTTGAAATATTCAGGTTTACAAACTCTCGCATTATTATCATTTAATTATGTTCATATACTCATTTAACAAGCATTCTTAAATCTTAATTTTCACACACACACTTTAATATATAATTATAGGTCACACATTGGATTATTATGTTATTTATGTTCTTTTGTTAAAGGTAACAACTAAGGGAAAGAGATAGTACATAAATTGCAAAAAAAACATGAAAAAAAAAGAAAAAATGTTGATAATAAAAATGTAGATAAGTTTGGTTTCGTAGCCTCCCTAACCTAAGCAATTAAGTCCGAAGGGGTGTTTTAACACCTAATACCCTAAAGTCAACTGACTTGGGCGCTATTGGCCCAACGCTTGTTACATGGGTTGAGGACAAAAGCTTAAAGGGAATCAAACATTGCATTATCTATGTGTCAGTATCTGTAACCTAAGTTACTAAACTTGTAAGGGTGTCTCAACACCTAATGCCCTAAGACCAACTAGTTTGGAAACCATTAGCGGAAAACTCGTTACATGGGTTAAAGATGCATGATGTTTTTAAAGTATATGTATATAGAGTTAAAAAAAAAAAAAAAGACAAAAATAGTAATCCCAACCCAAGGAAGTTAACCTTAAACATTAGAACAAAAATTTTGTTTTCTTCCAAGAAAAGCCCCATAATTATGTGTTGATACATTGAGCACAAAAGAAAGGTTTATTAATATTTGTTTAAGAGGTATTGAGCAGATATATAAATTTCATGAGAGTTTGTTTATCTGGATAGATTAATAGAAGTTGAATGATGAATACCTTACTTTGTGAAATTCACAAATTAGTTTTCTATTTTAACGCTTTGATTACTAAGAACTAATAATAAGCTGGTTGGGGGGTGTGATTCGTACTTAAAAGTGCATTTTTTCAAGGTTTTATATCATCATTTTGCACTTGAAGTATCAATAACTCCTTAACTAAAGCATGTTTTATAATAACATATCTAATAATATAAGATACATTTAATTTATGGTAAATATTCATCTTAAATGCAGGCCTATCATATAAATAAAAGGATTAATTGATGAGTTTAAGAACTACAGTTGCAAGGATAAAGAGATGGCCAAACTTAGAAAAGAGATGTCGGTGCAATCCAAACCAAAACACT
>NW_011500061.1:126298-128905 GCF_000495115.2 Populus euphratica | reverse complement strand
TATTATTATTATTATTATTATTATAGTTATTGTTGTTATTGCTATTATTGTTGTTTATAATTTGTACAATTAACCTCCTTGTGGTTCGACCCCGGTCTTGCCGGGTTATTTATTACTTCGACACTCCTGCACTTGGGAGAAGACATCAATGTTTTAGTCGTGTCATTCTATATGCTTGGTTACAACTATAACGTCAGTAAAAATTTTACACCATATTGCCCATCACATGCTCATAGTATAACATCTTAAGTGTATTTGTATGGTGACCATATCGCTTTTACTCTCATTTCTAATATTGTTATCTTATCATAATCAATGTCATCAAAATACTTTATCTTTTAGGATTCATGAGCTTTGGCTTGCATAGGCTAGAGATGCGGGCAATATTGATTTTTAAAGAGTCCAACTCTTAAAAATAAGCATCACGGTGGGCACATTTATTATCTCTCATGTTTCTTTATCAAAGTATGGTGTTGTAGATTCTATGGATTTAGACTTTATAGGGACTTATATTTCAACATAGCCATGCATATATAACATTTAAGGCCTCAGAGCATGAATGCATGTATGCTTATGGATGAAAATATATGTACAAGTACTTTGAATATGGATTAACAGGTTCAAAGAGCTAGTCTATGACTTCCTTGTTAAATATAAGTAGAATTTCTAGTCTAATGAACTCAAGAAGATCTTTCCCAAGTCCTTGTCTTAATTGAATTCCACACTCATTGGAAAGTATAGCATAAAAAAAGTGTTTAAGCCTTTTACATTCAACAAAAACATATAATTGTTACAAAGAGTTTTTACGTATGGGGTAAGACTTCTATACATCTCTACTCATTCTTAAAAGCCACCCTTTTATTGGCTATATTTTTTTTTATATAAAAGTAGAAACCTCATTTAAATACTTGTATTTGTTGGCACTATTATGGATCAAAGAGGCCTTTTCTCGTAGTTCATTTGCTCTTCATGGCATCCAATTGATCAAATTATTTGTTTGCTCAATCTTATAATGGAATTGAGTATTGTCTTGAAGCATCATATTATTACTTATGGCTAGTGACTTATTTTTCTGTTCAGTATCTGAATTGTCTTTTCAAGTTGTTGGACTTGGTCTCCTGACCTATAAAGTTCTTCTCATTCAATCTTAAGCTCATTTATCTTTATGTTCATCTATATATTAGACTTGCTAATGCAATCTTTCTATTTTTTGAACTTTTATCTCAAGTCCTCAACTCTTTATAAACTTTTATGTTTGATTTGGCTATCTTTTAACCTCTCTTTCATAATCAACTTGGGTTTTCTATTAAGCTCTTAAGCTTCTTTCTTCCTTAATGTTGAGATTGGTCAACCTATTTTTCTTCTTCTCAACTTCTAACCCCATTTTGTTATGATCCCTTTCCCTTTTTTTCTGAAGAAGAAGAAGCTATTAATTCTTTGTCAGCACTTGTTTTACCTTTAGAGACTCTTTTTATAGCAACTAGTTCTTTTTATAGCATTGCAGGCTTGTTCACTAGGTCATCATACTTAGCCATTCTTTCCTTTTAAATGTTGTTGGATCCCTATGCAATTTCCTCAGACTTTTTAGTCATGTCTTACCCATTCACTAATAATCTTAATTGTTCCTTCGTCGTTCCAAGTCTTATATTAGTGCAGCTATTTGTTCATCTTTTTCTTTCAATCGCTGGTTTAAAAAGACCTTCATCTTTTCTTCTTTAAAGAGCTAGTTTTCTAAGAACTCTTGTTAGCTCTTGTTATTACTTCACTCAATTCTTAGCTTATCCAATTCATCTCATAGCTCTTTTTCATTGTTAACCTTTCTCTTAGGTTCTCTAGTGATACATGGTCAAACTTTGTTAATCATCATTAGGCCTTCTACTTTAAAGCATTCAATACCCTAGATACCTCGCTATTTCCTCAAACTGAGTAATTAAGGTTGTTTGAGGATTCAACCTCATCTTCAACTCTATGGACTAATTCAAGCTACTTCCACCTATGTTTGACTCTAACTCAACCAAAAAATCAGAATTCTTAAATAATCTCATATATGAGTTAAACCCCAAGTCTTTGACACATGTTAAATCTTTCTAAACTATTTAACAACCAAAAAGGGTAAGTAGTTGATGTAACCAGATAGCCCAATCAGTGGGACCCATGCTATATCTCCACAACTCATGTCATAAAAGGAATTTTCTATCCAAAGGGCTTTTCATCTAAAGTTAGTATGGGGGGGCCTATGTGGTTAGTACTTAAAAGTGCATTTTTATCATGGTTTTATATCATCATTTTGCACTTGAAGTATCAATAACTCCTAAACTAAAGCATGTTTTATAATAATATATCTAATAATATAAGATACCTTTAATTTATGGTAAATGTTCATTTTAAATGCAGGCCTATCACATAAATGAAAGGATTGATTGATGATTTTAAGAACTTAAATTGCAAGGGCAAAGAGATGACCAAAATTAGAAAAGAGATGTCGATGCAATCCAAACCGGAACACTGTTCTGTAATCGGGTTATATCTGGAGCTATAGATCTCAGATTTAGGTCTACTTTATATGGATGGTGATATAAAACCATGATAAAAATGCACTTTTAAGTA
>NW_011500061.1:99586-104507 GCF_000495115.2 Populus euphratica | reverse complement strand
GAAAGTTGTAGGCCTATATCTTACCTTTCCATCCATATAAAATAGACCTAAATTCAAGATCTACAGCTCTAAATATGACCCAATTACCGAACAGTGTTCCGGTTTGGACTACACCAATATCTCTTTTCTAAGTTTGGCTATCTCTTTATCCTTTTAATTTCAGTTCTTAAACTCATCAATCAATCCTTTCATTTATGTGATAGGCCTCCATTTAAAATGAAGATTTACCACAAATTAAAGATATCTTATATTATTAGATATGTTATTATAAAATATAATTTAGTTGAGTTATTGATACTTCAAGTGCAAAATAATGATATAAAACCTTGATAAAAATACACTTTCAAGTACTAATCAGTAATATTTTTACCTTGACATAATAAATTTAACTAAACATAATAAAGAAGAGAAACATAAATAAAAAAGATATAAGTTAACTAAGTGAAGGAAAGGAAAGGAAATGAAAAGCATAAACAAGATATTAATGAAAGCAAAACTTAAGCATTATAATAAATATATAAAGAAAAAGAGCAAGAACATGATCTTGATCTAAAAACCAAGATGCCTAAATGCATGACAAATGCCTCCTTTTATAGGCTAAAATTAGAAATTATTGATTTGTTAACTAATTGTTAAGTGGGTGGCCACATCTTGACTTAGTGACAATCTTTATCTTCTTGTCTAAACAAAAAGTCATTACTAACATCAGAATTTGAACAGACTTAATCCATGAAATTTCTAGAAAATTATCTTAGGTTTTCAAAAAAAAAATTAAGGTCATTTGGACTTCTAGAACTCAAGATATAGGCTGAACATGGAACAATGTATGAGCTGCAGGACAGATTCGAACTTCTTCGTTGTTGCTAAGATTTGGACTTCTAAATAGCAGAATTGAGTCTTGCATTTCACATGAATATTTTAGGTCCATGTCTTAGATTTTTTAGCTATCTAAATCAAATTAAAATTCAAGATCTATAGCTCTAGATATGACCCAATAACTGAACAGTGTTCTAGTTTGGACTGAATCACCATCTCTTTTCTATGCTTCACCCTCTCTTTTTCTTCTCAATTTTAGTAGTTAAACTCATTAATTAATCCTTTCATTTATGTGATAAGCCTGTATTTAAAATGAACATTTACCATAAATTAAAATTATATTATGTCAGACTTGGTATTATAAAACATACTTTAGTTAAGGAGTTATTGATACTTCAAGTGCAAAATATTGATATAAAACCTTGATGAAAATGTACTTTTAAGTACTAATCATTGAGCTCATGCAAATTTAGGTTTGGTAAGTTGTCAAACCCAACATCATTTTGTTCAATTACATGTTGATCTCAACTATATATAGGTCTAGCAAATGACAAACCCAATGTTCTGAGGTTCAGCTAATTTGTGAGCATAAACAGATATGGATCTAGCGAGCTGTTAAACCCAGTATTTTTTAGTTCAACTATGTGTTGAGCTTAAGTACATATATGTTTGAGGAGCTGTTAGTCCCAATATCATTAGGTTTATCTACGCATTAAGCCCAAGCAGATGAGGATATAATGAGTTACCAAACTTAATGTTCCTAGGTTTAGCTATGAATTGAGTCATAGTAAATATGAGTTTGGCAAGTTATTAAATCTACTATCCTTGCGCTTGGTATCATGCCCATTTCAAGTGGATATGAGTCTAATGACCATTATAGACCCCATGTTGGGCTATAAGGCGTCATTTATTCATTCTTATGACATTAAATATAAAATGTTAATATCATGAATACTCATCTCTTTACACCCCTAAGTTTATAAAAGTCTTCTAAGGCCCTACCATATTTTCATCAACATTATTATTGTGTAAGAGAGATATGCTCCTTATTAATATTATGTAAGAGATATTTATCCCTCATTAATGCTATTAGGAGGAAATAACATTCAAACCCCTCCATTCAAGCAATATGATAAGGTTCAGGAAGTATAAATGCTCCTTAAACTAACAATGTAAAGGGTTCATAATTTATATTCTCTAAGTACTCATACTTTAATTCTTATAGCATTTATCAAACAAAAACAAGAACAAACACTCTTGTTTTTAGAATTTAAAGATCATTCTTTTATTTATTGCAAACTCTTATTAAAAGTCATTGACTTTATCAAATGAAGGTACTTAAATTCCACTAAAAAGGACTTTTTTTTATAGGGGATATGGGTGTAATGACCATATAGGCCCCATGTTTGGTTATAAAGCTTCGTTTGTTTATTTTTATGACTTTTAACTTAAAGTGTTAATGCCTAGAATACTCATATCTTTACACCCTAGGTGTATAAAAATATTATAAGGGCCTACCATATTTCCATCAATATTAATATTGTGTAAGAGATATATGTTCATCATTAATATTATGTAAGTGATATTTATCATTTATTAATGTTATCAGGAGGAAATGGCATTCCAATGCTTCCATTCAAGCAACACGACCTGTTAAATCAAGCAGGTCAAAAGCTCATAATTTCTATTCTCTCAGTATTTATACTTTAATTCTCATAGCATTTATTAGACAAAAACAAGAACAAACACTCTTATTCTTAGAATTTGAAGCTTATTCTCTTATTTTATTACAATCTCTTACTAAAAGTCAATATCTTTCTCATTTAAGGTTCTTTAAACCCCACCAAAAGAGATTTTTTTGTAAGTGTTATGCCTTCTATCACCAATTAGCTGCTTCCTGAGCTTTGAAAAATGAAATATTAATATGAACGTATGATTACCCACTATCCAAACAGTAAAAATCCCATTCCCGAGCATATTGGATTTTGAAACATAATCAATTTTGAGAAATTTTATTTAAAGTTTTTTATCTTGATGGTTAAATTCTATAAATTTTTTTAAAAAAACCACAACTTATTGTCAAAATTCATCAAAACTAAATAAAATAGCTTAAAAACTATAATAGAAGATGTTGGTTAATTTTTGAACCAAAAGGCACAAAACCAACAAGTTTTATGTTTTTTCTTATTAAAATTAAAAAGAAAAAGAAATTAAAAATGACATAACTATCATTCTAATACCATGAATGAAATATATGAATAAAGGTATCAAAATAAAAATTAAGAAATTTGGATGACATTTTAATTTAAGAAAACAGAAAAAAAATTAAAATTTTTAATGCTTCATTATAAAGATGAAAATAAATATTTTAACGAAATTAAAGCCATTAGAAAAATCTAAACTCATATTATGCATTCATGTAAAAGCATAAATCTACTTAACACGACTAAAAGATTGATGTCTTTTCCCAAATATATGAGTGTCGAAGTAATAAATAACCTAGCAAGACTAGGGTCAAACCATATAGAGATTAACTATATAAATTATAAATAATAAAGATAATAATAACAATAACAACAATAATAATAAGTTAGAGAGAACTTTAAGATGTAAGATTAGTTTCAGGATTAAAGAATGATAAAAAAATTTTTGTCAAGGTTAGAAGATCCATTAATGGTATTTCAAACAAGTATAGTATAAATTCTTTTTAGTACTCAACTGGAATCCATACACTAAGGAGGTTTCAATCAGATTATAAATTGTTAACATAATTACATTAGTTATTTTATTCGAATAATGTTAATAATTACAAATGTTGTTAGGTATTTATGATTATAACATATGTTAACAACAAACCAAGTTCCTTTCATAGCACAAGTGTCAGTTATACCTTACGGCTAGACTATGAAAGTGTCAAGTATTTATTGTACCAAGGGTTATACAACATAAATCTAGATTAACCATTTCATAAGTAAAGTATGAAAAGCGAACAAGATAACAAATACTAAATATGTTAATATCAAACATTAAAGTCCATGTTGAGTTTATTATTCTTACACTATTAGAGTAACCTTTTTACCTTGACATAATAAACTTAACTAAACATAATGAAAGAGAGAAATATAAATAAACAAGATAAGAATATAAATAAGATATAAGTTAACTAAGTAAAGGAAAGAAAATGAAAATCATAAACAAGAGATTAATGAAAGCAAAACTTAAGCATAACAAAAATATAAATAAAGAGAGCAAGAACATGATCTTGATCTAAAAACCAATACATGGCAACTGCCTTTTATAGGCCAAAATTTGGAACTATTGTTTTGATGACTAATTATTGAGTGGGTGACCATATCTTGACTTGGTGACATTCCTTATCTTCTTGTTTAAACAAAACATCATTGTTAATGTTAAAATTTGAACAGAGTGTCTACATGAAAGTTTAGAAAATTGTCTCAATTTTCCAATAAAAAAATTGATGCATTTAAACTTATAGAACTCAAGATATGGGCTAAACACTAAATAGTACCTGGGTTGTAGGACAAATTCGGACTTGTCTTTTGATGTTAAGATTTGGATTTCCAAATAGCATATTTGAGTCTTGGACTCTATATAAATGTTTTAGGCTTATATCTTAGCTTCCTAGCCATATAAACCAAACTGAAATCCAAGATTTATAGCTTTAGATATGACACAATGACTTAACAATGTTCTAGTTTGAATTCAATCAGCATCTCTTTTCTAAGCTTACTCCTTTCTTTGTCTTCTTAATTTCAGTAGTTAAATAACACGACCAAAAGATTGATGTCTTTTCCCAAGTATAAGAGTGTCGAAGTAATACATAACCCGGCAAGACTAGGTCGAACCACAAGGAGATTAACAATATAAATTATAAATAACAACAATAACAATAAGAAGTTAAAGAGGATGACACGACTAAAATATTGATGTCTTCTCCCAAGTGCAGGAGTGTCGAAGTAATAAATAACCCGGCAAGACCGGGGTCGAACCACAGGGAGGTTAATTGTACAAATTAAAAACAACAATTATAAAACAACAATAACAACAACAACAATAGTAATAATAATAATAATAATAATAATAA
>NW_011500061.1:83913-95843 GCF_000495115.2 Populus euphratica | reverse complement strand
TAGTAGTAGTAGTAGTAGTAGTAGTAGTAGTAGTAGTAGTAGTAGTAGTAGTAGTAGTAGTAGTAGTAGTAGTAGTAGTAGTAGTAGTAGTAGTAGTAGTAGTAGTAGTAGTAGTAGTAGTAGTAGTAGTAGTAGTAGTAGTAGTAGTAGTAGTAGTAGTAGTAGTAGTAGTAGTAGTAATAATAATAATAATAATAAAGAAAGAGAAGAAGAAGAAGATGATGAGAACTTTGAGATGGAATATTAATGTAACGATTAAACAATGATAATAACAAATGTCAAGGTTAGAGGTTCCACTAATGGTATATCAAACAAGTATAGTATAAACTCTTATTATTGAATTGGAAACCACACACAAAGGAGGTTCCAATCAGATTATATATTGTTAACATGATTACATTAGTCATCTTATTCAATTAATGCTAATACTTGTAAATCTCGTCAAGCATTCATGATTATAACTTATGTTAACAACAAATCAAGTTCCTTTCATAGCTCAGGTGTCGGTTATACCATACATTATGGGCTATGAAAGTGCCAAGCATTTGTTGTACCAAGTGTTATATAACATAAATCAAGATTAGTCATTTAACAAGCAAAGTATTAAAGAGTGAACAAGATAGCAAATATAAAACATGTTAGTATCAAACATTAAAGTCCATATTAAGTTTACATTATACTTATTCTTACACCATTAGTGTAACCTTTTCACCTTGACATAATTAACTTAGCTAGACATAATGAAAGAAAGCAAAATAGATAAACAAAATAAGAACATAAAAGTTAACTAAGTAAAGGAAAGGAAATGAAAGGCATAAACTTAATATTAATGAAAACAAAGCATAAAAAATACAAAGAGAGAAAGGAAGAGCATGATCTTGATCTGGAAATCAAGATGCCTAAATGCATGGCAAATGCCTCCTTTTATAGGCCAAAAATGGGAACTATTGATTTGATGACTAATTGATAAGTGGGTGACCAACTTTTGACTTGGTGACAATCCTTATCTTCTCTTGTCTGCCCAAAACGTCATTGATAACGTCAAAACTGGAGCCAGTTGCAAACATGAAAGTTGTAGGCAATTGTCTCAGCTTTCTTGTGTAAAAATTTCAGCTCATTTGGACTTCTAGAACTCCAGATATGGCCAAAATACCGAACAGTGCTCGGGCTGGAAGACAGATTCGGGCTTCTTTGTTGTTGCTACAATTTGGACTTGATAATGGCCTTTTTAGATCTTGGGCTCCATATGAAAGTTGTAGGCCTATGTCTTACCTTTCTATCCATATAAATTGGACCTAAATCTGAGATATATAGCTCCAGATATGACCCATTTACCGAACAGTGTTCCGGTTTGGATTGCACCGACATCTCTTTTCTAAGTTTGGCCATCTCTTTATCCTTGCAATTTAAGTTCTTCAAGTCATCAATCAATCCTTTCATTTATGTGATAGGCCTGCATTAAAAATAGACATTTACCACAATTTATAGGTATCTTATATTATTAGATACATTCTTATAAAATATATTTTAGTTAAGGAGTTATTGATACTTCAAGTGCAAAATGATGATATAAAACCATGATAAAAATGCACTTTTAAGTACTAGTTAGAGGACTTTGAGATGTAAGAATAATAAAGGGATTAAACAATGATAAATCAAATGTTTAGATTAGAGGATCCACTAATGGTATTTCAAACAAGTATAGTATTAACTTTTCTTATTACTTAACTGGAAATCACATATAAATGAGGTTGCAATGGAATTATAAATTGCTAATATGATTACATTAGTTATCTTATTTGAAGAATATTAATAGTTGTAAATGTTATCAGGTATTCATGATTATAACTTATGTTAACAACAAATCAAGTTCCTTTCATAGCACAGCTGTCGGGTATACCATACAGTTTGTGCTATGAAAGTGCCAAGCATTTGTTGTACCAAGTATTATACAACATAAATCTAGATTAGTCATTTAACAAGCAAGGTATTAAAGAGTGAACAAGATAATAAATACAAAATATATTAGTATCAAATATTAAGGTCCATGTTAAGTTTACACTATACTTGTTCCTACACTATCAGTGTAACATTTTCACCTTGATATAATAACTTAACTAAACATAATGAAAGAAAGAAATATAAATAAACAAGATAAAAATATAAATGACATAAAAGTTAACTAAGTAAAGGAAAGGAAATGAAAAGCATATACAAGAGATTAATGAAAGCAAAACTTAAACATTATAAAAATATAAAGAAAGAAATAAAGAATATGGTCTTGATCTAAAAACCAAAATGTTTAAATGCATGATAGGCCAAAATTTAAAACTATTAATTTGAATACTTATCTTGACTTGATGACAATACTTATCTTCTTGTCTAAATAAAATATCATTACTAACATCAGAATTTGAATAGATTTGAAGCATGAAAGTTCTAAAAAATTATCTCATCTTTCTAACAAAACAAAATTAAGATCATTTGGACTCATAGAACTCAAGATATAGGTTAAACACTGAATAGTGTCTAGACTACAAGATAGATTCAGACTTCTCTGTTGTTGCTAAGATTTAGACTTCCAAACAGCAGAATTGAATCTTGCATATATGAATATTTTAGGCCTATATCTTAGCTTTCTACCATATAAACCAAATTAAAATTCAAGATCCATAACTCTAGATATGACCCAATGACTGAACAGTGTTCCAGTTTGGCCCGAACCAGTATCACTTTTCTAAGCTTCACCCTCTCTTTGTCTTCTAAATTTTAGTAGTTAAACTTATCATATAATCCTTTTATTTATGTGATAGGCCTGCATTTAAGATGAATATTTACCATAAATTTGAATATTTACCATAAATTAAAGATATCTTATAGTATCAAACTTATTATTATAAAACATGTTTTAGTTAAAGAGTTATTGATACTTCAAGTGCAAAATACTGATATAAAACTTTGAAAAAAATACATTTTTAAGTACTAATCATTAAACTCATCAATCAATCTTTTTATTTATGTGGTAGGTCTACATTTAAGATGAAAATTTACGATAACTTAAAGGTATCTTATATTATTAGACATGTTTTTATAAAATATGCTTAAGTTTGGGAATTTAATGATACTTTAAGCGCAATATGATAATAAAAAACCTGAATGAGAATGCATTTTTAAGTATTAATCACTACTCGATCAATCATTTAGAATTAAACTAGTAGTGCACTCGAGCTATGTTGTGAGGATATATTTTTCTTTATAAAAAAATAATGTTTAGGTGTTGCAAACAAGTTTCAAATAAGGAAAAAAAAATTTTGTGATTTAGGTCATTAACCTGATTGATTCAAATAAATTAGTTTTATTTTAATTAGATAATAAAAAAGGTAATGACAATAACTGGACCAAATTAAAAAAATTAATGAAAACAACACTTTTCTAAAAAATGACAAACAATATAGCTCAATTCATAACCCATAAAATACAAAAGGACAAAACTCGGGAAAAAAGGACCTGAAAAAATTGGTCCAAGTAAACCTGATTTAGCATATCAAACATGTGCCCCAAGTAATTGAGGCCAAGCCAACTCGGGTTATTCTACTAAACTCGCAATCTAAGTTATGAAATTGAGATAACATAATATAAAAAAAGGGATGAAAATCACAAAGCCTATTTGAAAAGGGAAAAAAAAACTTTCAAACCATGTTAATTTTTCAAACTCATGACTTGGGTTAATAGCCAAAAGCACTTTATTTGAAAAAATCATGAAACTTAATTCTTAACCAATCAAGTATTACAGGATGAAATTGAAAAAAGAGTTTTAATTACACTAAATGATTTTAAAAAATAGAAATTAAATAAATAAGGATCAAAGATGAAATATAAAGTAAATTTAATTTTCGATTGAAGGGTAAAATTGAAAAGAATAATCAATTTAACAAAAAGACAAAAAAGTAAATAATGAGGATCAAATTGAAATAAAAAATGCAAACAAATTTTTGATTAAATGATGAAATTGAGAAGAAATATGAATTCAAAAAAAGGCCAAAAAAATATAATTAAAATAATAACGACCAAATAAAAAAAATGACAAATTAGAATTCAAGGATGTGATTGAAAATGGATATAACTTCTAAAAAAATAGGGTAAAAAAATTAAAAATTAAAATAATAAGGACTGAAGTTGAAATATAAACAATAAATAGGGTCAAGTTGTTATTTTCAATTGAGGAGAGAGAAAAAAAAAGATCCACTAGCAACAAATCTCACCACCAACAACATAAAGGAAATATATTTTTGGCTGCCGAGAGTGTTGCACATGTTGCCCTAATTTCATGCATGCCTCCCATATGCCCCTCCATTTTCTCCATTAAAATAATATTTAATCTATGTATAATGATCCAATTTCTCTCCATGAACCAATAATAACAAAAAATCTATTATGAAAAGATTAAAAGATCCCTGGACATATGTTTTAATTTTTTTGATTTCCAGGATAAAGTTGTCATTTTACTATCTTTGAAATAAGTAAAATGATATAAATACCCTTACCTATCAATTAAAAAAAATGAATTGCAAGACAATTGAGTCATTTTATTGTGCTTAAATGATAAAAAAAAATATGATTATACCCTCGTTTAATCCTTTAATAGCTAGCAGGTCTTATGAAAAGACCTAAATACCCCCAACATCAAGTTATTTAATTTTTTTGAAGAAGGGCAAAGGCACCATTATACTGATATGGTGAACATAACAAATAAGTATGCTTCTATAGTGTTTTTCAATCCTTATATAGTTTCTATTAATTTAAATTTTACTTAATCAATAAAGTTAAAATAAAAATAAAAAGTAACATAAAAACTACTCCCTTCCTTTAGTTGGTAGTATTACCCTATTATACTAAAAACCTTAGGAAAGTTCCTATTTATACATGTAATGAAGCTTGTTTTTAGATTTTTTTTTTATCAATTCAACTCCTCTTTATTTTTTTCTTTTTTCATTTACCTCTTTTATTTCTTTTAATTTTATCATTTTTTTTCATTTTTTTCATTAGACTTTTTCTAACAATCCTCTAGATTATTTTTGGAATGACCAAGTCAAATGGATCATTTCTAGACAACTCTCACACGGTTTAATTTAAAACTCAGGCCAACAAAGAGTTAGATTGAGAGGTAATTTATGTTATTTTTATTATTTTTTTTCTTGATTATGTCCTATAATTATTTTACTGGCCTGTCAGGTTACCTTTATACTAGTTAAGTTGACTAGGTCATGTTAGGATAACTTTTATAAGTTTAATTTTACACTTAAGGTAGGCAAGAAGTTAGGCTGAGAGAGTTTTTGTTTTGTCAATTTCATCCTCAAATTTCTTTTACAAGTTAGTTGGGTTGTGTTTGGATTGATCAAGTTGACTAGGTTATGTCGGGTCAGCTTCCACACAATTTAACTTTAAATCCTGTTTAGATAAAAAGTAAAATTAAAAAATTTCAAAGTTAAATTACTAAACAAGATTTAATAATAATATTAAATAATTTTTACTATTTAAATATTATTTATTACATTTAAAAAATAATTAATTTAACTCGCCAAATACTTCAAACATATATAAACTATTAATAAACTATGCCATTAAAAAAAGCAGAGAAAGATGGTAACAAAGGAGGAAAAAAAATCATGGTCAATAACTCAAGATCCCAAGATCTCTAATTTTTTTTTATTTTTTATATTATTATCAATCAAAATCTAAAGAATAATTAACCCCAGCGGCATGGTACTCGCAATTCAAGAGGGGAAAAAAGGCCGGCAAAAAGCTACTTGGACTTTTATCAACTTCCATGAGAAGCCACGTGTCACATGTGCAATCACCTGAAACCCACCAAGGCTTAAGCTATCATAAGAGTGGCAACTAATTTAATGCGCGCGTGGAGGATAATTCTGCGCGCGCAGTCACACACAACAATATTCCATCACTCTTACATAAAAAGCTACAACCAGAAATAATTAATTATTAAATCACTTTGCTTTAGCTTTACAAGATTTGTAAAATCCACTGCGTATTATTTATTTATTTATTTATTTTATTGGGTTTGAAGCTTCGAAGGGTTTTCACTCTTCACAGTGAAAGTAAATGACAAATACATGTATTCATCGTAAAAGTTAAAAGGTTACAGAGAATATACGTCTGCGGGATGCCCTCCTTTAGTAAGGTCACTGCTTTTCTTGCGGTGAAAAAGCAAGCTATCAATTTCTTACTATATATTAAAAAAAAATAATAGTGGATAAACCATAGTCCTTTTGTAGTTTAATTCGCATGCTTTATACAGCATCATGTGATAAAAAGACTGGCATTCTTTTGTTGATAAGGGTTTATTTATTTATTTATTTAAGTGAAGCAATTGATCATCCCTCTTTGACCAGGAGCCGTTTCATCCCAATTTCCCTAAATCTTATTTGATAAATTAAATGAATATATATTTTTTAATAAGTCTATAGTGCATTTACTAGTAAAATACTGATTTTGACTGCATCAGTAATTGCTGATGCCGCAGCCTTCTTTTATTCTAATTCTGCCGGTTAAGATATTTTGGGATAATGTTTTTCGCATTTTGCTCCCTGCTGGTGTGAGGCATTATCATGACCTACACTGGAATGGTAAATAAATGTGAGATAACTATATAAATAAAATTATATTTGTTTTTGTGGTTGGATTCCAATTATAAATTCAATCATATTTAATTAATGAAATAATTATATATTTTTTATATATATCCCATTTAAAATTCTCTCTTGAATCTTAATTAAGAAAAAATCACTTTTTAAATTTTAATAAAAGAAAAAAAAAGAGATTTCCAGAAACGGGCACAGCATAAAAGGCCAAAAGATGCTTCGGAGGATGAGTTTGGGAACCAAACACTGAAGAAACAATACAAGCCAAAGAGACCTTATCCAACCATGCGGCGGCAAAGGACACTTGTCAGTTAGGGGCAGGGAGTGGACACAAGTTTTCGACTATAAAGGTCAAAATGAAGATTTTCTGAAATTATAGAGACTAAAATGCAGTTAAGGAGTTCCATTTTGGTGATGCTATCACGGGAATTTGCGAGGACCAGTTGGTTGCTTTCAACTTTATATATATATATATATATATATATATCAAAAGAAAGAATGACAAATATCAGAAAGCTTTTGTTCATATCGTGAATGATGTGAACCACTCTTGGAACTTGAAAGTGGAAACCTAAAATGATGTTGGAGCTTTCAGGAAAATAAATATATTTTTTTGAATTTTATTTTCTTTTTCAATTATGTTTAAAAGAAATAGTTTTTTAATTTTTCTTTTCAATGTTAATTGGGTTTTCTAGGTTTTTTTTTTATATATAAAAGGTTGCAATACTCTTTTTGGTAAGTGAGATTATGATAAATAAAAATTAAGTATTTTGAAAATTTTTTTATAGTTATATTGTTTTTGGTTTTTTAGGATTTTGATTTATAATAAATTCTATTATCCTTTGGTCTCATTTCTATGTGTTAATATCATTATCTAATAATTCCTGATAATTAATTATTATGTGCTATTAAATAGTTAAAACTAAAAAATATAATATAACAAAACATATTCGGGTAAAAAATAATAAGATGATTGCTTTTCAAAAATAAATGATATCAAGAATTTTTTTTTTTCAATTCATATCAGTTGTTATTAAATATCTTGTCAATAAGATCTATGATATGGTTGCTTTATAATGATGTTGTGTTATAGATTTATAATGATATAATTATCATAAAAATATTATGTCAGAGATTTATAATAAAAATAAATATATTAGAAAACTATAATAAACTTACCGAAATATAAAAGATATTAATGATGGAGGATAGTTTCTCAATTTAATGTGAATTCAAGGATGAATTCTTTCCAACTTAAAAATACTAATCTAAGAGCTTTTCTTTTAGAAAATAATTATTTTTATTTTTTTCTTTTCAATTTAGGATTTTTATTAATTTTTATTTTTATTTTCTTGTCTAATATTACAATATTAAGCTTTTCTAGTTTTTTTTTAATTTAAAAGGAATGAATTTTATATTTTTCAATTTAGTATTAATATTTTTTTTTATTTAAAAGGTTATAATAATAAAAAGAACTATAAAATCTGAGAAAAAAAAGGAGAAATAATAAGAAAAAAAATTCAAAAGCTGGTTTGATAGAAATCAAATTCAGAACAATTTGAATTAATTTTAAGAAATTGGATAAAGCATAATTCGTTCATTTCAACAAACAATCCCATGCTATCTTTCACAACAGAAATTCAAATTTGGACACCAAAAATTGACCCTAAAACACAAAAACCTACCAAAAAATAAAAAACAAAGATATTATTCAGTAAATATGATTATAGTTATTTTTTAATATATTTTTTATTTATAAATATATTAAAATAATATTGTTTTTATTTTTTAAAAATTATTTTTACTATGAATACATAAAAATAATTTAAAAATATCAAAAAAATATTAATTTAAAAAATAAAAACTTTTTAATTTTTTTAAAAAACACAAAAAAGAAATAGAATTAAACACATCATACATAACAACAATAAACAATAAAAAAAAATAAACAGTAAAAAAAAAAAAGACTTTAACGTTAGGGACTCTTGCTGGAGGTAGTTAACCTTAATTGTGAGCTGGATCCACTCTCCAAGAACGACTGACCCACTTTTAAATAAAATAATCCTTTGATTAAAATTAAAATAAATATATATTAATACTGAAAGAAACCAGGGAATTTTTTAGAGCTTGAATTCAATTCAACTGAAGCTGATGGATGTCTCTTTTATTAATCAATTACTCTAATAATCCAAGAAAATCCCTTCTTTCCCTCGAACATCCGTGTTTCTCAACCGGGTTCCTTTTCTTTTTAATGTTTTTGATGCCAAGTTGAGGTCTTTCAAACATGTGAACTTGGTGTCTCGTTTCTGTTTAATTGCTTCTCTTGGAGATTAAAGTTCCTGCAGCTATGATGAATCTTGCTAACAGCAAAGGATCAATGTCAACGGCTACTTCTGGTGGCGTCTGGAAGGCCTCTGATGGCGTCCCAGATCAGTTTCCGGCAGGGTTGCGTGTGTTGGTTGTTGATGATGATCCAACATGCCTTGTGATCTTGGAGAAGATGCTTAGGACCTGCCTTTATGAAGGTATTTATGGAGATTTATGTGAATTCTACTTCCAAAAGATAAGTTTAGTTTCTTTGAATTTCATGTTTTTTTTGTGGAAGACATTATTTTGCCTTAATTTTGAGTGTGTTGTGATTTTTCTGCGTGACTTTTATAAATGATCTTTTCTTTTTTCCTATTACTTTAGTGAATTTTATCGTGGAGATATGTGGAAGTGTTTAGATTTGAGGGCTGGTGTCACATCTGTAATACTTTGTGCTATGATCATGTTGTGAATTGGAGTCCTAAATTTGGTTCAAGATTTCTAGGAATTTGGATGTATCTTCTTGTCTTGGAGATTTGCATGAATTTATGATGTCTGATGCTTTCCTCTTTGTGACTGGTTGGTAAACTTCCTTCACAGCCTCTGTGTGTGCGTCTCAGACTCGTTGTTCGTGTAATTTGATTGATTCAGTTGGTCTGTGTGGGAATTTTCAGTTACGACGTGCAATCGAGCGGAGATCGCGTTGTCTTTACTTCGAGAGAACAAAAACGGGTATGATATTGTTATCAGTGATGTCCACATGCCAGACATGGATGGATTTAAACTTCTTGAGTGCATTGGGCTGGAGATGGATCTGCCTGTTATCAGTAAGTTTCCGGTCACAGTCGCTTCAGATGGATTTAATGATCTTTCTTAACATTAATGTGATGTCATGTGCTTAATCATGAACCGTGCAGTGATGTCAGCTGATGATGGGAAAAATGTGGTGATGCAAGGTGTAACTCACGGTGCTTGTGATTACCTGATTAAACCGATTCGCATTGAGGCACTGAAGAACATATGGCAGCATGTGGTTCGCAAGAGAAGGAATGAATGGAAGGATTTGGAGCAATCAGGGAGTGTCGAAGAGGGAGGAGATAGGCAGCAGAAACAACCTGAAGATGCTGATTACTCGTCCTCAGCAAATGAAGGAAGTTGGAAAAATTCAAAGAGGAGAAAAGATGAGGAAGAAGAAGCAGAGGAGAGGGATGATACATCCGCGTTAAAGAAACCACGTGTGGTTTGGTCAGTTGAACTTCATCAACAGTTTGTCGCAGCAGTTAATCAACTAGGCATTGACAGTAAGTATCCTAACCATATCTCTCAATTTGCTAATACCGCTTTGCTGCCTAATTTACATGCACCTAAAGGCTGTGCCTTGTGTTTAGAGAAGGCATGCACATAGTTATAAGCATGCATTGGAAATTAAGAGAACAATCTTGGGGTTAAGGAAGTGTAAGCCATAAACATACTTTTCTGCTGCCCTTTTGTTCTCAATCAACTCACAGTTTTGACGAAATTCTTGATACTTTTGCATAACTAATGGCTCTCTGTGCTCTGCCTTGACATTTTTTTTTAAGAATTCAATCCAGTCACCCAAATGTAATTTGACTGGAGGTCAAACCTTACATCATCATAGTTCTCTCCAATGGACTCTGTTTATTTCCTTCCAATACCACTGCCCTTTTATACGTTTATGTTTCTTTTGTGGATTCAGAGGCTGTCCCCAAGAAAATTCTGGAATTGATGAATGTTCCTGGACTCACTAGAGAAAATGTTGCTAGCCACCTTCAGGTACGGAACAAATTTGCTTTGCATGGAATGTTTTCCATAAAATATCATGTACATGTTTCTTTTATTTGTCATGATTTTTTGTCTGTCCTGGGTTAATTCATACAAATATCTTGTGACTTCTCCTTCCAGTTTCATTTATGCTAACTATCGAACCGTTTGGCACAGAAATATCGCTTGTATCTTAGAAGGTTAAGTGGGGTTTCACAGCACCAGAACGGTATGGGCAGCTCTTTTATCAGCCCACAAGAGGCAACATATGGGTCATTGTCCTCCCTTAATGGGCTTGACCTTCAAACTCTTGCTACTGCTGGTCAACTCCCTGCACAAAGTCTCGCCACACTGCAAGCAGCTGGACTTGGTCGATCAACAGCAAAACCTAGAATGTCCATGCCAATTGTTGATCAGAGGAACCTTTTCAGCTTTGAAAATCCAAAATTAAGATTTGGGGAGGGGCAACAGCAACATTTGAACAATGGTAAGCAAACGAACCTGCTTCATGGAATCCCAACCACCATGGAGCCAAAGCAGCTAGCGAACTTGCACCATTCAGCACAGTCCCTCGGGAGCATGAATATGCAATTCAATGCCCATGCAGGCCAGAGTAGTTCTTTGCTGATGCAGATGTCTCAACAGCAGTCTAGGGGTCAGATACTAAATGAAACTACCAACAGCCATGTTCCCAGACTCTCATCATCCATAGGGCAGCCTATTGCATCTAATGCACTTGCCAGTGGGGTCTTGACAAGAAATGGATTAGCTGAAAATGGCAGAGGAATAGGATTCAATCCAGTTTCACAATCATCTACGTTGTTGAATTTCCCTTTGAACACTACAGCTGAATTGACAGCCACTAGTTTTCCTCTTGGAAGTGCTGCTGAGGTGCCTAGTCTCACATCCAAGGGGACATTTCAGGAAGAGATCAGCTCAGAAATAAAGGGACCTGGAGGATTCATGCCAAGTTATGATATCTTTAGTGACTTGCAACAGCACAGATCCCATGATTGGGAGCTACAGAATGTAGGCATGACCTTCAATGGCTCTCAGCAATCCAATTCTGTGCAAAGCAGCCTTAACGTGGCACCATCAGTTTTATCTCATCAAGGCTTTTCTTCATGCCAAAGTAATGGACAAAGCAGGAATAATATATCTGTGGTAGGCAAGCCAATGTTT
>NW_011500061.1:76778-83837 GCF_000495115.2 Populus euphratica | reverse complement strand
TCAGCAGGAGATGCAACGGAGCACGTGAATGCACAAAGTCTTGAACATCCTATCAACACTTTTTTTGCTGAAAATTCCATGAGAGTTAAGAGTGAAAGAGTCCCCGATGCAATCCCTCAAACTGCCCTTTTTAATGAACAGTTTGGTCAGGAGGATCTCACGAGTGCACTTCTCAAACAAGTTGGTTCCTGTCTCTATATCAATATTAAACGTTTGGTTTTGGAAATTTGACTTCAGTTTTAATTTCCAAGGTTTCTAATAATTTGTGCTGATTTTTCTTCCTTTGGAGCAGCAGCAGCAGCAGGGAGACATTGGACTAGCTGAAAATGAATTTGACTTCGATGGGTATTCCCTGGATAATATTCCTGTGTAAGACATACCCCATGCTCAGTTCTCTTGGCTATTTCAGGTTGTAATGTACATATCTGCTGCTACAGATGAATTTGGTTTCTCTCTCCCCAGCCAGAGGGTGGCAATTCAAGTCATTGTTTTGTTAAAAAACAAAGAGGATTGTTTGATTTCTTTCTAGCCACATTTCCTTTGTGAATATTCTTGCTAGTTCAGTTTGGATATAAAAAAAATAGGCAAATGGAAGTTGAAATGGATAAATGCTGCTGGAAGATAACCAGGAAGCTCAAGAAGATTCAACAGCATGGAATGCAAAGGCGTACCTGCAAAATTTTGTCTGTGCATTTGATTGGAAAAGCTAGCAAGAAGCAACTAATTTTAGAGTGCTCGTGAGTAGTCCATTGGCTGGAGTTGTGGAAACAACACATCTGCAGAATTCTAGGAACCTTTCTAACTCTAATAATAGATCAAGTTTGATTTTGTTTTCAACTTGTTTTTTTTTTTTTATTTATTATTTAAGGGATTGACCTTGATGTACATATTCCATTTGATTGCTCTAGGCACAAGTCTTGAGTATGTTTTCCCCTAGATTTTTTCCAGCACTTCAAATTTCGGGAGGTTCTCATTTTTTTCCTCGTCTGCAATTTTATAATGAAACCTCAATTTTTATGATCTGTTATTTGATGTTGTTGATCAATTTGTAAATCTCACCAGTATAATAGTGATCGCCAATATATTGATTGATGAGATTCTCTTATTAACGTGTTATATGTTATTCCCTTTTTTCTTTCAACAAAGTGAAACTATAACATGTTAAAAGATGATAAGAGTAATGTCAGGAACTATAAACCATGTAAAAACAAAAAGAAAATAAAGTAATAAAGGTAAAGAAAGTAGTAAATGAAAGCTATAAAGAAAGGACTGTAGGTTGCAATATATAAATTGCATAAAGGTTATAAAGAAATTGTGTATAATAAGCTATCCTTTTCGGACAGTTAAATAATCTATTTATAATGTTACAAAGATTGAATTTCAGAAATAAATTATGAGTCATAGTCCTATACAATATGTTTATATGTTTATGATAAATAAAGATTTTACAATATGAATCTAGTACTAGTACAATTCATGAACATCTGTCTCATTCCGACAATTATATGTGATGAAATTCTAATTATATTACTACGTTCACTAATATTTATATACTAAAAACTCATATTCTGGATAGGGCTTCATTGTTGCTCAATAACTTGACTTCTTATCTCTTTGGTCGATTGTCAATCTTAGTTGTTTGCACTGGTCAATGGTTAATTTCAAGTTTCTTCGTTGATTTACATGTGAATAACTACTCTTTACACGTGGTTGTTTATTTTTTGTATGAACAATAATTTCATATTTATTTATTTGGGATAAAAGGAAGGGTTATTGACTTAGCTCTATTCTTAAATAGATTGACAAGTCAATAATTAGCAAGATCAAAAGATTGATGTCTTCTTCCAAGTGTAATTATATCAAAGTAATAAATAATTTAGCAAAACTACGGTTGAACAACAAGGAGGTTAATTATATAAATTATAAATAATAATGATGATGATAAAGACTACGACTTTGAGATGTAATATTAATATGAAGATTAAACAATGATAAAAACAGTTGTTAAGGTTAAAGGATCCACTAATGATATTTCAAATAAGTATAATATAAACTCTTTTTATTAATAAACTGAAAGCCATATACAAAAGAGGTTCCAATTAGATAATTTGTCATTAATAGCTTATTATAAATTATTAATATGATCAAATTAATTATCTTATATAAGTAACACAACTTTTAAATATTGTCAGGAATTCAAGAGAAGATTATTTTCACATGTCCATTTGGGTACTTTTGCATGTCAAAGGATGTCTTTTGGATTATCTAATACACCAGCCACGTTTCAAAGATGCATCCTTAGCATATTCAGTGATATGGTTGAACGTTTTCTTGAGATTTTTATGGATGATTTTTTTTTTGTTTTTGGTGATTTATTTGATGATTGTTTGACTAACTTAGAAAATATTTTAAGCAGGTGTGAAGAGAAGAATCTTGTACTGAATTGGAAAAAAATATCACTTTATGGTAACAAATGACATTGTACTTGGTCACATTGTTTCATAAAAAAGAATTGAGGTTGACAAATCTAAAATCGAGTTAATTGTTAACTTGCCAACACCAAATCCTATTAAAGATGTTAAATCATTCTTAGGACATGCTAGTTTTTATAGAAGGTTCATCAAAGATTTTAATATAATATTGACACGACCAAAAGATTGATATCTTTTCCCAAGTGCAGGAGTGTCGAAGTAATAAATAACTTGGCAAGACCGGGGTCGAACCATAGGAAGGTTAATTGTATAAATTATAAATAACAATAATACAACAACAACAATAACAATAGTAACAATAATAATAGCAATAATTATAATAATAATAATAGTAATAGTAGTAGTAGTAGTAGTAATAGAAGAAAAAGAATTATAATAGTAATAATTATAATAATAATAATAGTAATAGTACTAGTAGTAGTAGTAATAGAAGAAAAAGAAAAAGAAGTTGATGAGAACTTTGATATGGAAGATTAACATAAGGATTAAATAATGATAACAATAAATGTCAAGGTTAGAGGATCCACTAATGGTATGTCAAACAAGTAGGTTCTAATCACAAAGGAGGTTCCAATCAGATTATAAATTGTTAATATGATTACATTAGTTATCTTATTCGAATAATACTAATACTTGTAAATATTGTCTGGAATTCATGTTTATAACTTATATTAACAACAAATCAAGTTCCTTTCATATCTCAGGTGTCGGTTATACTATACAGTATAGGCTATGAGAGTGCCAAGTATTTGTTGTACCAAGTGTTATACAACATAAATCTAGATTAGTCATTTAACAAGCAAAGTATTAAAGAGTGAACAAGATAACAATTATAAAACGTGTAGTATCAAATATTAAAATCCATGTTAAGTTTACACTATACTTATTTTTACACCATTAGTATAACTTTTTCATGTTGATATAATAAACTTAGCTAAATATAATGAAAGAAAGAAAAATAAATAAACAAAATAAGATAAAAGTTAACTAAGTAAAGAAAAGAAAATGAAAGATATAAACAAGATATTAATGAAAATAAAACTTAAGTATTACAAAAATACAAAGAGAGAAAGCAAAAACATGATCTTGCTCTAGAGACCAAGATGTCTAAATGCATGACAAATGCCTCCTTTTATAGGCTAAAATTAGGAACTATTGATTTGATGACTAATTGATGAGTGGGTGGCCAACTCTTGACTTGGTGACAATCCTTATCTTCTCTTGCCTGCCGAAAATGTAATTGATAACGTCAGAACTAAAACCACTTGAAAACATGAAAGTTGTGGAAATTGTCTCAACTTTCCAGGAAAATAATTGGAGGTCATTTGGACTTTTAAAGCTCCAGATATGAGCCAAACACTGAACAGTGCGTGGGGTGTAGGACAAATTTGGACTTTTTTGTTGTTGCTACAATTTAGACTTGAAAATGGCCTTTTTAAATCTTGAGCTCCAAATGAAAGTTGTAGGCCTATGCTTACCTTTTCATCCATATAAAGTAGACTTAAATCGGAGATCTACAACTCTAGTTATGACCTAATTACCAAACAATGTTCTGGTTTGGACTGCACCAACATCTCTTTTATAAGTTCGATCATCTCTTTGTCCTTTCAATTTTAGTTCTTAAATTTATCAATCAATCCTTTCATTTATTTGATAGGCCTGTATTTAAAATAAACATTTATCATAAATTAAAGGTATATTTTATTATTAGATATGTTATTATAAAACATACTTCAGTTAAGGAGTCATTGATACTTCAAATGCAAAATGATGATATAAAACCTTGATAAAAATACACTTTTAAGTACTAATCACACCCCCCAACCAGCTTATTACTAGTCCTAAAGTGTTAAAATAGAAAAACAATTTGTAAATTCCACAAAGCAAGGTATTCATCATTCAACTTTCATTAATTTATCCAGATAAACAAACTCTTATTAAATTTATATATTTGTTCAATACCTCTTAAACAAGATATTAATAAACTTTTGTTTTATGCTCAATATATCAACACATAGTTATGGGGCTTACTTTGAAAAAAGCAAAATTCTTGTTCTAATGTTTAAGGTTAACTTCCTTAGGTTAAGATTTTTTTTCTTTTTTTTTAAATATATATAGATGTAACTTAAAACACAATGCATCTTTAATCTATATAATGAGCTTTCGGCTAATGACTTTCGAACTAGTTGGTCTTAAGGCATTAGGTGTTGAGACACCCTTACGAGCTTAATAACTCGGGTTACTGATATTGATATGTAGATAGTGTAATGTTTGATTTTCTTAAGCTTTTCTCCTCAACCCATGTAACAAACGTTAGGTCAATAGCTCCCAAGTTAGTTGACTTTAGGGTATTAGGTGTTAAAACACCCATTTGAGCTTCATTGTTTAGGTTAAGGAGGCTACAAAACTAAACTTATCTACATTTTTATTATCATCATTTCTTTTTGCTATTTTTTTTGTTTTTTTTCAAATTATATACTATCCCTTTCCCTTAGTAATAATCCAATGTGCAACCTACAATCATATGTTGCAGTGTGTGCGTGTGTGAAAATTAAGATTTAAGAATACATGTTAAATGAGTATATGAGCAAGATTAAGTGATAATAATACGAGATTTTATAAACCTGAATATTTCAAAAAACCTTGTTAAGAATGGTTACTAAGATGCGTCTCAAGAGTCACTTTAACAAAAGAGCTCCTTTACTCTACCATCCTAATAACAACAATTTTGCACATGTTTTATGAAATAGAAAACACAGATAGTTAATTTTTTTTTGTCAACTACTACTCTCTCCCCCCAACCAAAACTCAATGTCCTAAAGTAGAAAGATAGAGTATAGAAGACATCATCTGAAATAACGGACACTAACAAACCTGAAACACACTTAAACAAATATAAGAAACAACAAAACATAATAATAAAAGAAAAAGACACAAAGATTCACAAATGAAGACTCAAATCTAATCTAAGATTTTTACGACTTTTTTTAGATGACTAATTTATACGACTCATGGAGGGATCAATTATAGGAATGAAAGATTGTAATTGGTCAATCAATTGTTCAGCAGTAGTAGCAAAGATTATGATTTGTCATGCAGAAAATATTAAAAATTCCTATTTCATAGCATGATCAAGAAAAAACAACAACTTATCATAATAACCATTAATATTTAACATACCTACAGGTTTATGGTGAATGTGCAGTTGGGCTCAAGAGGAAATATGAAAGATCTCTTCCAATGTGTTTAGACCACCTAGTAAAGCAATGAAGGCATCAACATGGTTAAACATTGTATTCATTCAAGTAGACATTATGGAGACTTATAGTTCCTCTCCAATTTTTTTTCCAATGATGTCCTCTTGTGTTAAAGCTTTAGGGCGACCCCCAAAACTTGACTACCTCCTAAAAATACAACTATTCACACACCTCCTATTAACATAAGACTATTTTCCCCATACACTAAATGAAGCTTTCTCTCAGCTAATACCCGACTAAGATGATTTGCTGATTCTAAAAACTCCTTTTCTTTCCTAGGACTAGATCCACCGAAAACACAAACATTTCTTATGTGATGGCCTGAGGAACTTGCCATTTCTATACACTTCTATATTTGTTGAATGTATGGTTTGAGTAGAAATGAAAAAAAGAAAGAGAGGATTTTATAGATGAGAAATTAAAAAGGCAATCATACCACCCATATGTAGGCCACCTAGAGTCTCTCTCACATACATTCTCTCTCTTTATTTATTTATTAAAAAAAACATGTGTATGTATAGGTGGTTGTGATTGTGGCTCACATCTTCCTTTAGTTTTATGTCCATAAACGACTAAACGCCCTTTATGGGCCGGGGATAAGCTTCCCATCCAATTTTCTTAAAAATTGGCAAACAAGGTCTTTTTTAGTCAAATTTCCAGGATTATGCCAAGCATGTTCTTTATGAAAATGGGTTCATAAGACATGAATTACATGATGCTTACCTTGACTATGATGAGACTTAAGAGTCAATAGATGATTATCTAAAGATTCTCTGTATTTTGAAATAAATCCAACCTTTTGATAATTTTTACAGGTTTTGCAGAACGCATGTGATTCCTTGAATATGGTGGGTTAGTAAAATCCACTTTGTAAGATTTCTACAGTCCTCTTTCTTGAAGAGAAATGATCCCCACGTGCCTTAAAGTGACAAAATTTAATGACATTGCTTACCTCATTGTCTGGAATGCATCTTTGAAATATTTGATCACGACAATAATTGAATAAGTAAGGGTCATCCCAATAAAATTTTTGCACGTTGCTAAAAAAATTTCTTTTTTCTTCAGTACTTTAGTGAGCTGGAAAAAATCTGATTGGTGTGATGTCGGGTGTCAAATCTATTGTCATTTTTGATAAAACATTCATATCAATATTTTCAGTGCCTTTTTCATCCTCGATTTCTTCCTGATTGGTTATAGCATGAGAAAATGAAAGAGTTAGCAGGTAATTAGTCTTTTCTTTGCAATGTTCAGAATCAACCCCTTCCTTACCCTTAGAGATTGACTCATCATCTTTCTCATAAGGTTCAAGA
>NW_011500061.1:62779-73395 GCF_000495115.2 Populus euphratica | reverse complement strand
TAGTAGTAGTAGTAGTAGTAGTAGTAGTAGTAGTAGTAGTAGTAGTAGTAGTAGTAGTAGTAGTAGTAGTAGTAGTAGTAGTAGTAGTAGTAGTAGTAGTAGTAGTAGTAGTAGTAGTAGTAGTAGTAGTAGTAGTAGTAGTAGTAGTAGTAGTAGTAGTAGTAGTAGTAGTAGTAGTAGTAATAATAATAATAATAAAGAAAGAGAAGAAGAAGAAGATGATGAGAACTTTGAGATGGAATATTAATGTAACGATTAAACAATGATAATAACAAATGTCAAGGTTAGAGGTTCCACTAATGGTATATCAAACAAGTATAGTATAAACTCTTATTATTGAATTGGAAACCACACACAAAGGAGGTTCCAATCAGATTATATATTGTTAACATGATTACATTAGTCATCTTATTCAATTAATGCTAATACTTGTAAATCTCGTCAAGCATTCATGATTATAACTTATGTTAACAACAAATCAAGTTCCTTTCATAGCTCAGGTGTCGGTTATACCATACATTATGGGCTATGAAAGTGCCAAGCATTTGTTGTACCAAGTGTTATACAACATAAATCAAGATTAGTCATTTAACAAGCAAAGTATTAAAGAGTGAACAAGATAGCAAATATAAAACATGTTAGTATCAAACATTAAAGTCCATATTAAGTTTACATTATACTTATTCTTACACCATTAGTGTAACCTTTTCACCTTGACATAATTAACTTAGCTAGACATAATGAAAGAAAGCAAAATAGATAAACAAAATAAGAACATAAAAGTTAACTAAGTAAAGGAAAGGAAATGAAAGGCATAAACTTAATATTAATGAAAACAAAGCATAAAAAATACAAAGAGAGAAAGGAAGAGCATGATCTTGATCTGGAAATCAAGATGCCTAAATGCATGGCAAATGCCTCCTTTTATAGGCCAAAAATGGGAACTATTGATTTGATGACTAATTGATAAGTGGGTGACCAACTTTTGACTTGGTGACAATCCTTATCTTCTCTTGTCTGCCCAAAACGTCATTGATAACGTCAAAATTGGAGCCAGTTGTAAACATGAAAGTTGTAGGCAATTGTCTCAGCTTTCTTGTGTAAAAATTTCAGCTCATTTGGACTTCTAGAACTCCAGATATGGCCAAAATACCGAATAGTGCTCGGGCTGGAAGACAGATTCGGGCTTCTTTGTTGTTGCTACAATTTGGACTTGATAATGGCCTTTTTAGATCTTGGGCTCCATATGAAAGTTGTAGGCCTATGTCTTACCTTTCCATCCATATAAATTGGACCTAAATCTGAGATCTGTAGCTCCAGATATGACCCAATTACCGAACAGTGTTCCGGTTTGGATTGCACCGACATCTCTTTTCTAAGTTTGGCCATCTCTTTATCCTTGCAATTTAAGTTCTTCAAGTCATCAATCAATCCTTTCATTTATGTGATAGGCCTGCATTAAAAATAGACATTTACCATAAATTATAGGTATCTTATATTATTAGATACATTATTATAAAACATATTTTAGTTAAGGAGTTATTGATACTTCAAGTGCAAAATGATGATATAAAACCATGATAAAAATGCACTTTTAAGTACTAATCACACCCCCCAACCAGCTTATTACTAGTCCCTAGTAATCAAAGCGTTAAAATAGAAAACAAATTTGCAAATTTCACAAAGCAAGGTATTCATCATTTAACTTCCATTAGTCTATCCAGATAAACAAACTCTCATTAAATTTATATATCTGCTCAATACCTCTTAACAAGATATTAATAAACCTTTCTTTTGTGCTCAATGTATCAACACATAATTATGGGGCTTTTCTTGGAAGAAAACAAAATTTTTGTTCTAATGTTTAAGGTTAACTTCCTTGGGTTGGGATTACTATTTTTGTCTTTTTTTTTTTTTTTAACTCTATATACATATACTTTAAAAACATCATGCATCTTTAACCCATGTAACGAGCTTTCAGCTAATGACTCCCAGACCAGTTGGTCTTAGGGCATTAGGTGTTAAGACACCCCTACGAGCTTAGTAACTCGGGTCGCAGATACTGATATGTAGATAGTGCAATGTTTGATTCCTTTAAGCTTTTCTCCTCAACCCATGTAACAAGCGTTGGGCCAATAGCTCCCAAGTCAGTTGACTTTAGGGTATTAGGTGTTAAAACACCCCTTCGGGCTTAATTGCTTAGGTTAGGGAGGCTACGAAATCAAACTTATCTACATTTTTATTATCATCATTTTTTTTTCTTTTTTTCTTTTTTTTTTTTTTTTTTTTTTTTTTTTTTTTTTTTTTTTTTTTTTTTTTTTTTTTTTTTCTTTTTAATTATATACAATCCCTTTCCCTTAGTTGTTACCTTTAACAAAAGAACATAAATAATGTAATAATCCAATATGCAACCCACAATCATATGTTAAAGTGTGTGTGTGTAAATTAAGGTTTAAGAATACATGTTAAATAAGTATCTGAGCAGAATTAAGTGGTAACAATACGAGAGTTTGTAAACCTGAATATTTCAGGAAGTATTATAATAGACCTTGTTAAGAATGGTTACTAAGATGCGTCTCAAGAGTCACTTTAACAAAAGAACTCCTTTACTCTGCCATCCTAGTAACAACAATTATGCACATGCTTTATGAAATGAAAAACAATTTTTTTTTTTTATCAACTACTACCCTCTCCCCCCAACCAAAACGAGACATTGTCCTCAATGTTCTAAGGTAGAAAGATAGAGTATAGAAGATATCACCTGAAATAACGAACACTGACAAAACCTGAAACACACTAAAACAAAAATAAGAAATAACAAAACACAATAATAAAACCAAAAGACACAAGTTTTTACAAACAAAAAAAATTCAAATCGCAGTTGTGATTGTGGCTCACATCTTCCCTTGGTTTTACGTCCAAGAACGGCTTAAACGCCCTCTATGGGTCGGGGATAGGCTTCCCATCCAGTTTTCTTAAAAACTGGCAAACAGGGTCTTTTTTTAGTCAGATTCCCAAGACTATGCCAAGCATGTTCTTTATGAAAATGGGTTCCTAAGTTATGAATTGCACGATGCTTATCTTGACTATGATGAGACTTAAGAGTCAATAGAAGATTATCTAAAGACTCTCTGTGTTTTGAAATAAATCCCACCTTCTGACAATTTTCACAGTTTTTGCGGAATGCATCTGACTCCTTGAATATGATGGGCCAGTAAAATTCACTTTGTAAGATTTCTACAATCCTCTTTTTTGATGAGAAATGATCCCCACATGCCTTAGAGTAACAAAATTTAATGAAATTACTTACCTCATTGTCGAGAATGCATTTTTGAAATATTTGATCAGGACAATAATTGAATAAGTAAGGGTCATCCCAATAAAAATTTTGCTCGTTGCTCAAAAATTTTCTTTTGTCTTCAATACTCCAATGAGTTGGCAAAAATCCTGAAGCAAGAAAATTGATATTTTTAGCAAACCAAGGCATTGAATTAAGAGAAAGTAGAGATTCATCAGGAAAGTAATCATCGATTGGTGTGATGTCGGGTGTCGAATCTGTTGTCACTTTTGATAAAAGATTCGCATCAACCTTTTCGATGCCTTTTTCATCCTCGATTTCTTCCTGATTGGTCATGGCATGAGAAAATGGAAGTGCTGGCGGAGAATCAGTCGTTTCTTTGCAATTTTCAGATTCAACCCCTTCCTTACCCTCAGAGATTGACTCATCATCTTTCTCATAAGGTTCAAGAGAGGGTTTTTCAATAACCTTACCACTGCGTAGAGTAGTGACTGATTTGACTTGATCCATGTGTTGGCTTCTGGAACTACTTGCATTTGCATTGTATTGCCCTTTGGGATTTTGTTGTGTTTGAGATGGAAACTTACCTTTCTCTTGGAAACTGAGAGCAGATGTTAATTTTGCAAGAGTATCTTTAAAATCTGTCATGTTTTGAGCAAGTTGAATGTTGATTGTCTCTTGCTTTTCAATGAATGTATACAAAGTTTTCTCAAAATTTCTTCCAAGAGGTGGAGCATAAGAAGGTGCATATCAATGAGAATTTTGAAAATTATGGTGTGCTTGAAACTGTGGTGGTGAAATTTATGCATAGTCACTCTTCTAACTAAAATTTTGGTGATTTCTCTAACTAGAGTTGTATGTTTGCGAGTATGAGTTATGATTGGGCCTTTGAAAATTGTTTATAACATGAGCTTGTTCATGGAGACATTCCTTAAAACAAGGCAAGGTTGAACAATCATTGGTTGAGTGTTCATTGGTTTCACAAATTTAACACACAATATTTTGAACAGATTTTAATTAACCACTTTTTTTCAATTCTAGTGCCTTGACTTTTCTAGCAAAAGATGCAAACTTGGCTTAAAGGTCATGATCTTCCCTAAGGTTGTACATACCTCCACTAGATATATGAGGTTGAGTTTTACTCGATGCCTCATAAGTACCCGTGGTGTTCTAATTTTGAGCATTTTCAGCTAACAAGTGTAAGTACTCCATTGCTTCATTAGGGTCTTTATCTTTAAAAGTTTCATTGCACATCAATTTAATCATTTGGCTAGCTCTATATGTTAACCCTTCATAAAAATATAAAATCAATCTCCTTGTTTCAAAACCATGATGAGGGCAAGTATTAAGCAAGTCTCGATATCTATCCTAACGTTAATATAATGTTTCTCCTGGTTTTGAGTAAAAATGGTGACTTGTCTTTTAAAAGAGTTTGTTCTATGAGAAGGGAAAAACTTTTTTAAAAATTATTGTTGTATTTCATCCCAAGCACAAATGGATCCAGGTCTTAAATTTTGTAGCCATGTTTTCACTTTATCTTTTAATGAAAAAGGAAAAAGCTTTAATCTGATGGTGTTTATGCAATAATTTAAGTCATTAAATGTTTACAGACCTCCTTAAATTCTCTTAAATGCATGGATTTTCCAAATCTAAGCCATGAAAAGAAGGTAAAAGTTGAATAGTACCTAGCTTAAAATTAAAATAAGATGCATCAAGAGAAAAGACTATGCATGATGGTGCACTTGTTCTTGTGGGATTCATGTGGTCTCTAAGTGTTCTAACATGGTTATTTTCATTATTCTCATTATGAAGTGATTGATTATCTTCTTCAGCCATATTTTTTGAAAATAATGAGGATATCCTACACAGTCTACCAATTAATGTACGTGACCACACTCTTATGCACGTGTAGGAATAGAATAAAAGGAAAAAAAAAACAAAAGAAGAAGAAACAAGAGAAAAGAAACAAAGTTATATACAAAAAAGGTGAAAAGAGAAAATAAAATAAATACTATAATTTGCACAAGAACTTACCTCCCCGACAATGATGCCAAAAATTTGACACAACCAAATGATTGATGTCTTCTCCCAATTATAGGAGTGTCAAAGTAATAAATAACTCAGTAAGACCGGGGTTGATTAGTGCTTGTTAAATGATTAATCTAGATTTATGTTCTTTAACACTTGGTACAACAAATACTTGGCACTTTCATAGGTAACCGTATGGTATAATTGACACTTGTGCTATAAAAGGAACTTGATTTGTTGTTAACATAAGTTATAATCACAAATACATGACAACATTTACAAGTATTAGCAATATTCAAATAAGATAATTAATGCAATCATATTAATGATTTATAATCCAATTGGAACTTCCTTTGTGTGTGGTTTCTAGTTAAGTAATAAAAAGAGTTTATACTATACTTGTTTGAAATACCATTAATGGATCCTCTAACCTTGATAATTATTTTATCATTATTTAAATCCTCACATTAATCTTACATCTCAAAGTTCTCTTTAACTTATTATTATTATTATTATTATATAGTTAACGTCCTTGTGATTTGATCCTGGTCTTGTCGACTTATTTATTACTTCAACACTCCAGTACTTGGGAGAAAACATGAACTTCTTGGTTGTGTCATTTATAGTGAATGTGTAGTTAGGCCTAAGAGAAAATATGAAAGATCTCTTATAATATGCTCAGACCAACTGGTAAGGCAACAAAGGCATCAGCATGGTTAAACATTGCATTTATTCTATTAGACATTGTGGAGACCTGTAATTCCTCTCTAATTGTTTTTCCTATGATGTCCTTTTTTGCTAAAGCTTTGGGGACGACCCTTAAAACTTGACTACCTCCTAAAAATATAGGTATTGATACCTCCTATTAACCCAAGGCTACCTTTCTTATACACTAAATGAATCTTTCCTTTTGTCCTCAATTTCTTCCTATTTAAAAGTTTCAAAGATTTTAGAATCGTGATTGACTTCGCTTTATTTGGTTATGGCATGAGAAAATAGAAGTATTGGTGGGGAATCAGTATTTTCTTTGCAATGATCAAGATTAACCTCTTCCTTATCCTCAACGATTAACTCATCATCTTTCTCACAAGGTACAAGAATGAATTTTTCAATAACCTTACCACTGTAGAGAGTAATGACTAATTGGACTTGATCTATGTGTTGACTTCCAGAGCTGCTTGCACTTGAATTGTATTACCTATTGGGATTTTACAAGAGTATCTTTAAAATGTGAATTTACCTTTCTCCTTAAAACTGAAAATAGATGTGAATTTTGCAAGAGTATCTTTAAAATCTGTTATGCTTTGAGCAAGTTGAGTGTTGATTGTCTCTTGCTTTTCAATGAATGCATATAAAGTGTCTTCAAGATTTCTTCTAGGGGGAACATAAAGAGATGCATATCCATAATAATTTAAAAAAATATGATGTTTTTGAAACGGTGGCTATGAAGTTTGTGTATTACTGTTACCACTATTCCAATTAAAATTTGGATGATTTCTCCAACTAGGGTTGTATGTTTGCAAGTATAGGTTATGATTGGGCCTTTGAAAACTATTTAAATCATGAGCTTGTTCATAGAGACATTCCTTGAAAGAAGACAAAGTTGGACAATCATTAGTTGTATGTTCATTCTTTTTACAGATTTGACATATAATGTCTTGAACAAATTTTAATTGATCACTCTTTTTAAATTCTAATGCCTCGACTTTTCTAGTTAAAAATGCAAACTTAGCATGGAGGTCATGATCTTCCCTAAGGTTGTACATTCCTCCACTAGATGTATGAGGTTGAGTTTTACTTGGTGCCTCATATGTTCTTGTAGTGTCTTAATTTTGAGCAATTTCAACTAGTAAGTCTAGGTGCTCCATTGCTTTATTAGGGTTTTTATCTTCAAAAGTTTCATTACATATCAATTCCACCATTTTTTTTATGTTTAGTTGTTAACCCTTCATAAAAATATGTTGTTTTTATGTTTTGTTGTTAACCCTTCATAAAAATATGAAGCCAATCTCCATGTTTCAAAACCATGGTGAGAGCAAGTATTAAACAAGTCTCAATACCTATCCCAACATTGGTAAAATGTTTCTCTTGATTTTTAAGAGAAAGTGATGATTTGTTTTTTGAAAGAGTTTGTTCTATGAGAATGGAAAAACTTCTTTAAAAACTATTGTTACATTTCATCCTAAGCATGAATGGATCCTAGTCTCAAATTTTGTAGCCATGTTTTAACTTTATCTTTTAAAGAAAAAAAAAGAAGCTTTAATCTGATTGTGTTTATGCTATAATTTCAGTCATTATAAGCGTTACAAACTTCTTCAAATTCTCTCAAATGCAAGTATGAATTTTCTAGAAATAAGCCATGAAAAGAAGGTGAAAGTTGAATAATATCTAGTTTAAAATTGATGTGAGATGCATCAAGAGGAAAAACTATACATGATGGTGCACTTATTCTTATTGGATTGATGTGGTCTTTAAGTGTTCTAACTTCATTATTCTTATTATTCTCATTATGAAGCGCCTCGTTATCTTCTTCGACCATATTTTCTAAAAAAAGAAAATAAAAAGCATAAACTAGAGATTAAGGAAAATATAACATGAAATAAAACTTAAACATTATAAAAATATGGTCGAAAAAAGATAACTAGTCGCTTCATAATAAGAATAATGAGAATAACTGTGCTAGAACACTTAGAGACAATCCTATAAGAACAAGTGCACCATCATGCATAGTTTTCCCTCCTAATGCATCTCATTTTAATTTTAAGGGAGACATTATTCAACTTTTATCTTTTTTTCATGGCTTAGATTTAGAAAATCGATACTTGCATTGAAAGGAATTTGAGGAGGTACGTAACACTTATAATGACTCAAATTGTAGCATGAACACCATCAGATCAAAGCGTTTTTCTTTTTCGTTAAAATATAAAGTTAAAACACGGCTACAAAATTTGAGATTAGAATTCATTCGTGCTTGGAATGAAATGCAGCAATAGTTTTTAAAGAAGTTTTTCTTTTTTCACAAAACAAACTCTTTTAAAAGACAATGTCATAACCCAATTCTAGGTTATTCCTCTAAAATCAATTTTTTTTCAAAAAAAATAAAAAAATAAAACAAAGGTTGACAATGTGGAGAAAACAGATTAAGGAGGGCTACAAAAATAGGAAAAGAATCAAGCTGCAATATTTTTAGGAAATTTAAGGTTAATTGTACCCCATTATGCCAAAAAATGGAGAAAGAATGCAAATTCAAAAATTGAAAGATTCTTGGACGAATTTGCGTAAAAATTGAGTCCAATGACAATTAAATTTTTAATAAGCTAATTTAATTTAATGATGGGCCAAATTAAATTTTAATTATGTTTAAGAATTAATTTGGGTCTAATTAAAGGATTTAATTAAGTGCAAGGACTTAATTATACTTTAAATGGGTCAAATTAATTTTATTTTGGGCTTAATTGGTGAAAAACTAAGTTTAGAAGCTTAATTTTGGCTTAATTGAGAAGATTAAAATTATAAGAAACCAAAGTTAATTTTTATCAAGTTAATTGATAGAGATTAGGAGCTTAATTGCATTAAATTAAAAAAATTTAGGGTCAATCAGGATTCAATTAAAAGCAATTGAAAGAGGGTGGACTTAAATGATCTTTCACAAAAACAAAACTTAGCATTATTCATTATTTTTCTTTTTTTTCTTTGGAAAAGCTGATCTTGTTACTTATTTTGCAGCTGCGATTAATATACCTAGTGTCCACCAAATTTTATAAATTTTATATAAAAATGATCCTCTGCACTTTATCTACAATCCTATGTGACCTGTTTAGGCTAAATGACAACATATTAGCACTGGTGACAGCCTAAAAAAGTCAACTCAGTTAGCTTTTGTTTGTAGAATTGCAACTCATGATACCTACTTTGAGTCAATGGTTGGGATCCTTCCCAACTGAATCAAGGGCTAAAATGTTTACCCAGTATAAATAAGATTGCCCTCTTCCACTGCCTATAAATAGTTGTGGATTTCATAGACTGAGGGAGGAGAAAATTAGGTCCAAAGTCACCTAAAAAACCAATTTTTCTTCCTGTTTCTGTATATTTCTTCTTTCTTTCTCTCTCCACCGCATCTTCAGTCATTAAAGACCACACAAAAACCTTTCTCCTCCACCAACAGACAGCTGCTCAGCCTTTCCAGTGAACCCAAATCCTCACTAGCGATAAAGGCAGCCATTACAAGGTTCTCCTTCTCCCCGTTGCAGATTTTCTTCTTTTGCTTCTTCTTCCTTTTTCCTTCACCATAGTAAATCAACACCATCAATGTCTCTTCCTCCAGCTTCACCTTGAGCACTCAACACAACTACATGTTGCCAAGACCACCAACCAGTGACCATCGTGTCTGTAATAAGTCACCATGAACGTCTCTCTCCCTTCTGCATATTTCTTCCTTTTCTTTCTCTTTCAGCTGCAGCTGCTTCAGCCAACTCAGGCAACCAACTTCATGATTAGTACTTAAAAGTACATTTTAATTTGGTACAATAAGATTTGTTATTGATTAGTACTTAAAAATGTATTTTTATCAAGGTTTTATATTATTAGATTACATGTAAAGTATCATTAAATTCCCTAACTTAAACATGTTTTATAATAACAAGTCTGATAAGATAAGATATTTTTAATTTATAGTAAATACTCATTTCAAATGCAGACATGTTTCACAATTCAAAGGATTAATTGATTTGTTTAACTATTAAAAGTGAAAGGATAAAGAAAGCGCTGAGTTTATAAAAGAGATGTTGATTTAATTTAAATTGGACCACCATTTGATTATTGGATCATAAGTGGAGCTGTAGAACTTGGATTTATGTCTGGTTTATATGGATAGAAAACTAAGACATAGGCTTAAAACTTTCATGAATAGTCCAAGACTTAAAAGGATCGTTTTTAAGTTTAAATCTTAGCATCAAAATAGAAGTTCAAATTTGTCGTACAGACCAGACATTGTTCAGTGTTCAGCTCATATATCGTACAAACCAGACATTATTCAGTGTTCAGCTCATATCTAGAGTTCTAAAAGTCTAAATGACCCCATTTTTTTTCTTCTGAAAAGCTGAGATAATTTCCTAGAATTTCATAAGTACAAGTGGTTCTAATTCTGACGTTATCAATGATGTTTTATTTAGACAAGAAGATAAGGATTGTTATCAAGTCAAAATGTGGCTACCCACTCATCAATTATTTATCAAATCAATAGTTCCAACTTTTGGCCTATAAAAGGAGGCATTTACCATGTATTTAGGCA
>NW_011500061.1:37566-62570 GCF_000495115.2 Populus euphratica | reverse complement strand
TCAAGGTGAAAAGGTTACACTAATAGTGTAAGAATAAACATAATATAAACTCAATATGCACCTTAATGTTTGATACTAATATGTTTTATATTTGTTATCTTGTTTACTTTTAATATTTTGCTTGTTAAATGGTTAATCTAAATTTATGTTGTATAACACTTGGTACAACAAATACTTGGCACTCTTATAACCCATACTATATGGTATAACCAACACCTGAGCTATGAAAGGAACTTGATTTGTTCTTGACATAAGTTAGAATCATAAATGCCTGATGAGATTTATAAGTATTAGCATTAATTGAATAAGATAACTAGTGTGATCATGTTAATAATTTATAATATGATTGGAACCTCCTTTGTGTGTGGTTTCTAATTGAATAATAAGAGTTTATACTATATTTGTTTGACATACCATTAGTGGAGCTTCTAACCTTGATATTTGTTATTATCATTGTTTAATCCTTATATTAATATTCCATCTCAAAGTTCTCATATTCTTCTTCTTCTCCTCCTTCTTTTTCTTTATTATTATTATTGTTGTTATTGTTGTTGTTGTTGTTGTTGTTCTTATTATTATTGTTATTATTATTATTATTATTATTATTATTGTTGTTGTTTTTGTTGTTATTGTTGTTGTTGATATATTATTGTTATTTATAATTTATACAATTAACCTCCTTGTGGTTCCACCCTGGTCGTACTAGGTTATTTATTATTTCAACACTCTTGCACTCGGGAAAAGATATCAATTTTTTAGTCGTGTCAAGTTTTTGGCGCTATTGCCCGGAGGTAAGTTCTTATACAAATTATAATATTTATTTTATTTTCTCTTTTCACTTTTCTTTTATATAACTTTGTTTTTTTTTTGTTTTGTTCTCTTTTTTTGTTTTTTTCTTTCTTTTATTCTATTCCTACACGTGTATGAGAATGTGGTCACGTACATCAAGTGGTAGACTTTTTAGGGTATCCTTATCATTTTTAGAAAATATGACCGAAGAAGATTAATCACTTCATAATAAGAAGAATGAGAATAACCATGTTAGAACACTTAAAGACCACATGAATCCCACAAGAACAAGTGCACCATCATATATTGTTTTTCCTCCTGATGCATCTCATTTTAATTTTAAGCCAGACATTATTCAACTTTTACTTTTTTTTCATGGCTTAGATTTAGAAAATCCATACTTGCATTTAAGAGAATTTGAAGAGGTTTGTAACACCCATAATGACTCAAATTGTAGCATGAACACCATCAGATTAAAGCTTTTCCCTTTTTCATTAAAAGATAAAGCTAAAACATGGCTACAAAATTTTAGACCAAGATCCATTCATGCTTGGGATAAAATGTAACAACAGTTTTTAAAGAAGTTTTTCCCATCTCACAGAACAAACTCTTTGAAAAGACAAATCACCATTTTCACTCAAAAACCAGGAGAAACATTTTACCAATGTTAGGATACGTATTGAGACTTGCTTAATACTTTACCCTCATCATGGTTTTGAAATATAGAGATTAGTTTCATATTTTTATGCAGGGTTAACACCTAGAGATAGGCAAATAGTTGAATTGATATGCAATGGAACTTTTGAAGATAAAGACCCTGATGAAATAATGGAGTACTTACACTTGTTAGCTGAAAATGCTCAAAATTGGGACATTGCAGGTACTTATGAGGAAGATTTGCAAATGATTTATTTTGAGGAAGAAATCACAGATGAAAAATGCACCGAAAATGTTGATGCGGATCTTTTGTCAAAAGCGACAACAAATTTGACATCTGACATCTGACATCTGACATCACACCAATCGATGATTACTTTCCTGACGAATCCTTAGTTTCTCTTAGTCCAATGCCTTGGTATGATAAAAAAAATATCAATTTTCTTACTTCAGGAGATTTGCTAGCTGATTAGAGTGCCCAAGACAAAAAAAAGTTTTTAAGCGAAGTGTAGAACTTTTATTAGGATGACCCTAACTTATTCAAATATTGTCCTGATCAAATATTTCAAAGATGCATTCCTGACAATGAGGTAACTAGTGTTATTCAACTTTGTCATTCTGAAGCATGTGGAAGTTATTTCTCGTCAAAAAAGATAGCTGGAAAAATCTTTTAAAATGGATTTTATTGGCCCACCATATTCAAGGATACGCATGTATTCTGCAAAACTTGTGAAAATTGTCAAAAAGTTGATACTGGTAAAAAAGTTTTGTTTTATAATTCTCAACTCCATTTATTCCCTAGAGAGCTAAGATCAAAATGGGGCAGTCTATTTATTAAGAAACATGTGCATCCTTATGGGGCCTTTGATATTGAGAATTTAGTGAATGACAATGTTTTTAAGATAAATGGACATCATTTGAAAGCTTACTTTGATAGTTTTTCCAGTAAAAATGTATCAATTGGTTTGAATAATCTTATAGATAAAGATTGATTATTTTATTTTTCTCACATTGTTTTTGTGTTTCTTTTTGAGTGATTTTTGCTAGTTTCTATCACCCCGGTCAAATGACGGATAACGGTACTCCGTGACTTAAGTCAGTTTTTTCAGTTTCCCATAATAACTGATATATGTGTATATATTTGTGCAATTCTTAGAATCTCTCTTCTAATTCTCATTTGATAATGGACAATAATCTTGAAAAATTGAAAAAGTTTTTTCCTGCTCTGCCTCAGAATGCGATTACAAAAATTTACCATGCTAGGTGTGCAAAATTGAGGTTGTTAATGAATCATGGAATTCTTGAAGATATTCGCTGGTTGATTGAAGCAAAGGTCCGATTATCATTTGAGTCCTCTAATTCCTTCATTTCACATATGCCTAAAACAGGTAGAAACACTTTTGCCAAGAAACGTCTTGCAAAACGACTGAGAGTCTGTCTTCGACATGCCAGATGGACTTGTAATGCATAATGTTGTTCTTTAGGAATGATATCTATAAACCGTGAAGATAAAATACAATTCATTAAGGATGGCCTGAGTAAGGACTATTTATATAATCTTTTATTAACTCTTGAGACGCATCCTAGCGGAGATGTGCATCGTGCAATTCATGATTTATGGCCCCATTTTCATAAAGAACATGATTGACTTAATCTTGGGAATTTGACTAAAGAAGACCCTGTTTGCTAGTTTTTAAGAAAACTAGATGGGAAGCCTATCCCTGACCCATAAAGGATGTTTAAGTTGTTCTTGAATGTAAAACCAAGGGAAGATGTGAGCCACAATCACAACTACCTATACTAGTTGATAGAAAGATTCATTTAGTGTATGGGGGAGGCAGTCTTGGGTTAATGGAAGGTGTGTCAATAGCTACATTTTTAGGAGGTAATCAAGTTTTAGGGGTCGTTCTCGAAGCTTTAGCATAAAGGGACATAATTGGAAAAACAATTGGAGAGGAACTATAGGTCTCCATAATGTCTGCTCGAATGAATGCAATGTTTAACCATGCTGATGCCTTCATTGCCTTACCAGGTGGTCTAGGCACATTGGAAGAGATCTTTCATATTTCCTTTTGGGCCCAACTACATATTCACCATAAACCCATAGATCTGTTAAATGTTAATGGTTATTATGATAAGTTCTTGTCTTTTCTTGATCATGCTGTGGAACAGGAATTTCTAACATCTTCTGCACGACAAATCATAATCTCTGGTGCTACTGCTGAACAATTGATTGACCAACTACAATCTTTCATTCCTGTAATTGATCCTTCAATGAGTTATATAAATTGGTCATCTAAGGAAAGCCGTAAAAAGCTTAAATTGGATTTGAGTCTTCATTTGTGAATCTTTGTGTCTTTTGCTTTTATTATTGTGTTTTGTAGTTTTTTATATTTGTTTAAGTGTGTTTCAGGTTTGTCAGTATTTATTATTTCAGGTGATGTCTTCTGTACTCTATCTTTCTACCTTAGGACATTAAGAACAATGTCTCGTTTTATTTAGGAAGAGAGGGTAGTAGTTAATAAAAAAAAATATTTTCCATTTCATAAAGCATGTACAAAATTGTTGTTACTAAGATGGTAGAGTAAATGAGCTCTTTTGTTAAAGTGACTCTTGAGACGCATCTTAGTAACCATTCTTAACAAGATCTATTATAATACTTCTTGAAATATTCAGATTTATAAACTTTCATATTATTATCACTTAATTTTGCTCATATACTCATTTGACATGTATTCTTAAACCTTAATTTTCACACACACACTTTAACATATGATTGTAGGTTGCACATTGAATTATTACATTATTTATGTTCTTTTGTTAAAGGTAACAATTAAGGGAAACGGATAGTATATAGTTTGAAAAAAAAAGTAAAAAAAATAATGATAATAAAAATTAGATAAGTTTGGTTTCGTAGCCTCCCTAACCTAAACAATTATGCCCGAATGGGTGTTTTAATACCTAATACCCTAAAGTCAAGTGACTTGGGAGCTATTGGCCCAACGCTTGTTACATGGGTTGAGGAGAAAAGCTTAAGGAAATTAAACATTGCACTATCTACGTATCAGTATCTGCAACCCGAGTTACTAAGCTCGTAGGGGTGTCTCAACACCTAATGCCCTAAGACCATCTGGTTTGGGAGTCATTAGCCGAAAGTTCATTACATGGGTTAATAAAGCCCTAAGACCAACTAGTATAGGAGTCATTAGCCGAAAGCTTGTTACATGGGTTAAAGATGCATTGTGTTTTAAGTTACATGTATATATATATATATATATATATATATTTAAAAAAAAAACAAAAAAAAATCCTAACCCAAGTTAACCTTAAACATTAGAATAAGAATTTTGTTTTCTTCTAAGTAAAGACCCATAACTATGTGTTGATATATTGAACACAAAAGAAAGGTTTATTAATATCTTGTTTAAGAGGTATTGAGCAGATATATAAGTTTAATGAGAGTTTGTTTATCTATATAGATTAATAGAAGTTGAATGATGAATACCTTGCTTTATGGAATTTGTAAATTGTTTTTCTATTTTAATGCTTTGATTACTAGAGACTAGTAATAAGCTGGTTGGGGGGGTGATTAGTACTTAAAAGTGTATTTTTTATTAAGGTTTTATATCATTATTTCACACTTGAAGTATCAATAACTCCTTAACTAAAGCATGTTTTATAATAACATATCTAATAATATAAGATACCTTTAATTTATGGTAAATATTTATTTTAAATGTAGACCTATCACATAAATAAAAGGATTGATTGATGAATTTAAGAACTAAAATTGAAAGGATAAAGAGATGGTCAAACTTAGAAAAGAGATGTCGGTGCAGTCCAAACCGGAACACTATTCAGTAATTGGGTCATATCTAGAGCTGTAGATCTCATATTTAGGTCTACTTTATATGGATGAAAAGGTAAGACATAGGCTTACAACTTTCATATGGAGCCCAAACTTAAAAAGGCCAAGTCTAAATTGTAGCAACAACAAAAAAGTCTAAATCTGTCCTTCAGCCCGAGCATTGTTCAGTATTTGGCCCATATCTAGAGTTATAGAAGCACAAATAACCTCAATGTTTTGCATAAAAAATCTGAGATAATTTCCTACAACTTTCATGTTTCAAGTGGTTCCAATTTTGACGTTACTAATGACGTTTTGGGCAGACAAAAGAAGATAAAGATTATCACCAAGTCAAGAGTTGGTCACCCACTCATCAATTAGTCATCAAATTAATAGTTTCCAATTTTGGCCTATAAAAGAAGGCATTTGTCATGCATTTAGGTATCTTGGTTTCCAGATCAAGATCATGCTCTTTCTATTTTTTGTAATGTTTATGCTTTGCTTTCATTAATATCAAGTTTATGCCTTTCATTTCCTTTCATTTTCTTAGTTAACTTTTATCTTATTTATTTTCTTATTTTGTTTATTTATTTTTCTTTCTTTCATTATGTTTAGTTAAGTTTATTATTTCAATGTGAAAAAGTTGCACTAATGGTGTAAGAATAAGTATAGTGTAAACTTAGTATGGACTATAATGTTTGATACTAACATGTTTGGTATTTGTTATCTTGTTCACCCTTTAATACTTTGCTTGTTAAATGACTAATCTAGATTTATGTTGTATAACACTTGGTACAACAAATACTTGCCACTCTTATAGCTCATACTATATGGTATAACCAACACCTGAGCTATAAAAGGAACTTGATTTGTTGTTAACATAAGTTATAATCATAAATGTCTGGCGAGATTTACAAGTATTAGCATTAATCGAATAAGATAACTAATTTGTTCATGTTAACAATTTATAATCTGATTGGAACCTCCTTTGTGTGTGGTTTTCAATTGAATAATAAGAATTTATACTATACTTCTTTGACATGCCATTAGTGGAACCTTTAACATTGACATTTGTTATTATTATTGTTTAATCCTTATATTAATATTCCATCTCAAAGCTCTCATCTTCTTCTTCTCCTTCTCCTTTTTTTTCTTTATTGTTGTTGTTGTTGTTGTTATTGTTGTATTATTGTCATTTATAATTTATACAATTAACCTCCCTATGGTTTGACCCCAGTCTTACTAGGTTATTTATTACTTCGACACTTCTGCACTTGGGAGAAGACATCAATCTTTTAGTCGTGTCATTGTCCTATAATTTCTTGCTTTATTGGAGAACATAAAATTGAAAGAGCTTTACTTGATCTTGGAGCTAGTATGAATTTATTTCCATATTCAGTCTTTTAGAGTCTCAATCTAGGTGAGTTAAAACCAACTTCTGTAACTCTCTTACTTGCTGATAGATCTGTAACAGTGTATAGAGGAATAGTTGAAGATGTGTTAGTACAAGTCGATAAATCCATTTATCTTATAGATTTTATTGTCTTGGACACACAACATGTTAAAGTATTAATTCATTTTCTATTATTTTAGGACATCCATTTCTTGCAACTTCTAACGCATTGATTCATTGTAGAAATGGACTGATGAAGCTATCATTTGGAAACATGACATTGGAGATGAATATTTTCAATATTTATAAATAACCTGGAGATGATAATGATTCATAGGAAATAGATCTTATTAGCGAATTAGTTTATAATAAATTTAAATCTACCTTGAGTAAAACAAAGTTTGATGAATCTGAGATTGGCAAATGATTTATTTAGGAAGAAATCACGGATGAAAAAGGCACCAAAAATATTGATGCGGATCTTTTGTTAAAAGTGATAATAGATTCAACATCCGACATCACACCAATTGATGATTACTTTCTTGATGAATCTTTACTTTCTTTTAGATCAATACCTTGGTTTGCTAATTTTATCAATTTTCTTTCTTTAGAAGATTTGCCAACTTATTAGAGTACTAAAAACAAAAGTAAGTTTTTGAACGAAGTGCAGAACTTTTATTGGGATGACCCTTACATATTCAAACACTGTCCTGATCAAATATTTCAAAGATGCATTCCTGACAATGAGGTAAGTAGTGTCATTAACTTTTTTTTATTCTGAGGCATGTGGGAGTCATTTCTCGTCAAAAAAAGACGATTGCAAAAATCTTACAATGTGGATTTTATTAGCCCACCATGTTCAAGGACACGCATGCATTCTGCAAAACTTATGAAAATTATCAAAAAGTTGATATTAGTAAAAAAGTTTTGTTTTATAATTCTCGACTCCATTTATTCCTTGAAGAGCTAAGATCAAGATGGAGTGATCTATTTAAGGTAAATGGACATTGTTGAAAGCTTACCTTAATAATTTTCCTAGTAAAAATGAATCCATTGGTTTGAATGATCCTGTAGAAAAAGGTTGATTATTTTATTTTTCTCACATTATTTTTGTGTTTTTTTGTATGACTCTTAGTTTGCTAGTCTTTCTCACCCCGATTTTTTAGTTTTCTATGGTAAATGATATTTGTGTATATATTTGTTCAATTCTTTGTTCCTTCTTTTTTCTTTGCTTCTCTTTTTCACTTCTCATTTTTTTAAAAAAATAGACACCACTCTTGAAAAATTAAAAAATTATTTTCTCACTTTGCCTCAAAATGCGATTACAAAAATTTACTGAGCTAGGTGTGCAAGATTGAGGTTGTGAATGAACCATGGAATTCCTAAAGAGATTCGTTGGCTAATTGAAGCAAAGGTCCGATTATCAGGTGAGTCTTTCAATTCTTTTATTTCATACGTGTCTGAGACAGGTAAAAACACTTTTGCAAAAAAAACATCATACAAAATGACTGAAAGTTTGTCAATAATGTGCCAGATGGACTTGTAATGCACAATGTCATTATTTAGGAATGATATCTATAAACTGTGAAGATAAAATACAATTCATTAAGGATGGTATGAGTAAGGAGTCTTTAAATAATCTTCTATTAACTCTTGTGATGCATCCTAGTGGAGATGTGCATCATGCAATTCATGATTTATGGCCCTATTTTCATAAAGAACATGATCGGCCCAGTCTTGGAAATCTAAATAAAAAAGACCTTATTTATTAGTTATTAAGAAAACTGGATGGAAAGCTTATCCCCGACTCATAAAGGGCGTTAGAGCCATTCTTGGATGTAAAACTAAAGGAAGATGTGAGCCACAATCACAACTACAATTTAAGTCTTAGTTTGTAAAAAATTGTATTTTTTTGTTTTATTAATAGAATTTAAGTCCTTGGACATAATATTTGTGTTTTGATGTTTTTTATATTTATTTAAGTGTGTTTCAGGTTTGTCAGTAGGCACTGTTTCAAATGGAGCCATTCCTGAGGAAATTTGTCTTAGCGTTCTTTGATAACATTCTTATTTATAGTTCTTCTCTAGAAGCTCACCTTAGACACTTGAAGCAAGTTCTGGAGATCCTGAAGACCAACCAGCAGTATCAATAATAAGAGTTTATACTATACTTGTTTGATATACCATTAGTGGAACCTCTAACCTTGACATTTGTTATTATTATTGTTTAATCCTTACATTAATTTTCCATCTCCAAGTTCTCATCATCTTCTTCTTCTTCTCTTTCTTTATTATTATTATTATTACTACTACTACTACTATTATTATTATTATTATTATTATAGTTATTGTTGTTATTGCTATTATTGTTGTTTATAATTTGTACAATTAACCTCCTTGTGGTTCGACCCCGGTCTTGCCGGGTTATTTATTACTTCGACACTCCTGCACTTGGGAGAAGACATCAATCTTTTCGTCGTGTCAGGTTGCACATTATATTATTACATTATTTATGTTCTTTTGTTAAAGGTAACAACCAAGAAAAATGTATAGTAAATAAATTGCAAAAAAACAAAAAAAAAACAAAAAACAAAATGATGATAATAAAAACATAGATAAATTTGGTTTCATAGCCTCCTTAACCTAAGCAATTAAGCTTGAAGGGGTGTTTAACACTTAATACCCTAAACTCAACTAACTTAGGAGTTATTGGTCCAACATTTCTTACATGGGTTGAGAAGAAAAGTTTAAGGAAATCAAACATTGCATTATCTACATATCAGTATCTGCAACTCGAGTTACTAAACTCATAGGGGTGTCTTGATTAGTACTTAAAAGTGCATTTTTATCAAGGTTTTATGTCATCATTTTGCACTTGAAGTATCAATAACTCCTTAACTAAAGCATGTTTTATAATAATATATCTAATAATATAAGATTCCTTTAATTTGTGGTAAATGTTCATTTTAAATGCAGGCTTATCACATAAATGAAAGAATTGATTGATGAATTTAAGAACTGAAATTGAAAGGACAAAGAGATGACCAAACTTAGAAAAGAGATGTCAGTGCAATCCAAACCGGAACACTGTTCGGTAATTGGGTCATATCTAGAGTTGTAGATCTTAGATTTAGGTCTACTTTATATGGATGGAAAGTTAAGACATAGGCCTATAATTTTCATATAGAGTCCAAGACTTAAAAAGGCCATTTTCAAGTCCAAATTATAGCAACAACAAAGAAGTCTGAATCTGTCTTCTAGCCCGGACACTGTTCAGTGTTTGACCCATATCTGGAGTTCTAAAAGTCCGAATGATCTAAATTGTTTACACAAGAAAGCTGAGACAATGTTCTACAACTTTTATGTTTCAAGTGGCTCCAATTTTGAAGTTATCAATGACGTTTTGGGTAAACAAGAGAAGTTAAGGATTGTCACCAAGTCAAGAGTTGGCCACCCACTCATCAATAAGTCATCAAATCAATAGTTTCCAATTTTGGCCTATAAAAGGAGGCATTTGTCATGCATTTAGGCATCTTGGTTTCTAGATCAAGATCATGCTTTTGCTTTCTCTCTTTGTATTAATTATGTTTTGCTTTTATTAATATCAAGTTTATGCCTTTCATTTCCTTTCCTTTACTTAGTTAACTCTTATCTTATTTATGTTCTTATTTTATTTATTTATTTATTTTTCTTTCTTTCATTATGTTTAGCTAAGTTTATTATGTCAAGGTGAAAAGGTTATATTAATGGTGTAAGAATAAGTATAATGTAAACTCAATATGGATTTTAATGCTTGATACTAACATGTTTTGTATTTGTTATCTTGTTCATTCTTTAATACTTTGCTTGGTAAATGATTAATCTTGATTTATGTTGTATAACACTTGGTACAACAAATGCTTGGCACTTTCTTAACCCATACTATATGGTATAACCGACACCTGAGTTATGACATTTGGCATAGCTTCAGGCATCTTGGTTTTCATATCAAGATCATGCTTTTTATTTCTTTCTCTATATTTTTATAATGTTTAAGTTTTATTTCATGTTATATTTTTCTTAATCTCCTGCTTATGTTTTTCATTTCCTTTCCTATACTTATGTTCTTATGTTGTTTATTCGTGTTTCTCTTCTTCATTATGTTTAACTAAGTTTATTATGTCAAGATGAAAAGGTTACACTAATGGTATAAGAATAAGTATAGTGTAAACTCAACATGGATCTTAATGTTTGATACTAACAAGTTTTGATTTGTTATCTTGTTGACTTTTAATACTTTACTTGTTAAATGGTTAATCTAAATTTGTGTTATATAACACTTGGTACAACAAATATTTGGCACTTTAATAGCCCAACCATATGGTATAACCCACATTTATGCTATGAAAGGAACTTGATTTGTTGTTAACATAAGTTATAATCATGAATACCTGATAATATTTAGAAGTATTAGCATTATTCAAATAAGATAACTAATGTAATCATGTTAACAACTTATAATCTGATTGGAAACTCCTTTGTGTGTGGTTTCCAATTGAGTAATAAAAACAGTTTATACTATAGTTGTTTGAAATACCATTAATGGATCCTCTAACCTTGACATTTTTTTTTATTATTGTTTGATCCTCACATTGATATTCCTTCTTAATGTTCTCATCAACTTCTTTATTATTATTATTATTATTATTGTTATTGTTATTGTTGTTATTGTTGTTCTTATTATATTATTATTATTTATAATTTATATAATTAACCTCCATGTGGTTCTATCATGTTATTGTCAAGTTATTTATTACGTTGACACTCTTATAATTATGAAAAGATATTAATTTTTTAATCATATTATTTACTAAAAAAATATTTTATCAATATGTCTATTTATATTTATTAATTTTCTAAAAATATATTATGCATGATAAAAGGGTACATGATGGATGGTGTCGCTTGGAAGATAAGAAATACTCTATAATACTCACTCATTAGTTACTCTCTCTCTCCCCATTTTTCTTGTCTAAATTTCATTAAGAATTTCGCATAAATTATTTGTTCATCTTGTAAATTACACGTTGAAGACGTACCCTTAAGTTTTCAAGCTCCATTGATCTAGGAAAGTTTACCCACAAAAATGGAAACGATGCACAAATTCAAACTATCACTTCTTGCTCTCTTAATGCTACTGCCCTCGACAAAATCTTCAACAGTACTGCCAAATTCAAGAATGTTGTACCAAATTGCATGCACAATGTGCTCCACATGTTGTGGCAGTTCCCCAGTTACATCACCACCACCACCACCTCCGCCGCCTCCTTCACTAGCCACCACTTCCAACTGCCCACCGCCACAATCTCCGCCTGCGTCACCAGGAGGGGGCTTTTACTACTCTCCACCACCACCACCAGCTTCCACCTACACTTACTCTTCACCGCCACCTCCACAAGGCGGTGTCATTGGCGGCACTTATTACCCTCCACCAAATTACAAGAACTATCCTACACCCCCTCCTCCTAACCCAATTGTCCCATACTTCCCTTTCTACTATTATATCCCCCCACCTCCTTCAACGTCTGCTTCTTTCAAGTTGATAGCTTCTTACACTGTGCTTCCGGGGGTTGCTTTAAATACTTTGCTTGTTTTGATGTAGATTATAAAGAAAGTAATGAAGATGAAATAATGTGGCAGATCTGGGAAATTAAGTCGCTGCTGATGATATCAGAGAAACTGAGAGTCTTGGCTTCTTGAAACAAGAAGGCGCCCTTCTTTCACTTAGCTTTGGATCAAGACATGGGATTTTTGGCGCAGAAACAATTGTGAAGTAAATCACTCTCCTTTTTCTCTTTGCTGTAGATTGATCTGTAATTTTTTTTTTATATGCTTTTACCTAGGTTATTACAGTACTTTTGCAAATTGCAATGGATTAGATTGGAATATATATAATATTAAGCCAGTATTATTAAAAATATTGGACCAAATAACCTCCAGCTGGTTTTTTTTCTCTTTTAATTTTCAGGGTAAAGAATATTTTGTGTTCGGGGGAAGCATTGCTTCATTTATTTATTTTTCGTGATAGACTATAGAATATAATAATAATCGCTTAATGTTAATAACTCATGATCAATTCTAGTAGCTGTCAAGTGGATGAGATTGGAAATTATCTTTTGTGAATTTTTCTATTCAATATTTTATATTTCTCCCCCTCCTTTATGATCCTTTTCATAATTTTTTTTTTAATATAAATTTTAACTAATTTTATAAATCTTATACAAATGTCCTGAAAAAACTTCAACCTACTTTATGAAGCACACAACATCCTTCTTATTGGAAGCTGCTGGGTCCATTGACACAATAAAACTTTGCTTTTATGAATTTTAAATTGTGGCCTACATTAGCAATAAGTGATGGTAATGGTAGCCATGAGTTAAATTTCTGTATATTTATATTATAATTATTGAATAATAAATTTAGATATTTCTATTTAATTTAACAATTTTTAAATATTTATATAAATATTAATTATTATTTATTATTTATTATTCAATAAAACATAAAATTATATATATATATATGTATATAAATGTTAGGTTTATATTAAATATTTAATAATATTTATATGTTATTTATTATCTATTAAATAAAATAATTATCTAAAACAAAATATATTCATGCTTGCAATATTTAACATTGTGTGAAACCGATATAATTAGAAATGATGATTGTTTTAGAAGAGCGTGCCTTGATTGATCCACTTATCATGATTTGATTTATAATTCGTGTCTTTCTTTCCCTTATTTTCAAATCAAAACTTTTTCTATTTTCATTTTTGTAATATATATATGTTATGAATTTTTTTAATGCGAATTCTCAATAGTTTATCATGTGATGATATAATAAATTAGTATCGTTTAATATTTAATTGGGAGAAAATCATCATTATTATATGACACTTTACTCAAAGATTTGTTGTTTTATCGCATTAATTAAATTAAATATGAAATTGTCATAAAAAAATGGAAGTCAAACTTCAGTTGGCTTTGCATTGCTGATGCCATGACATACAGGCTGTCTTTATTGGGTTATCAGGATCAAAAGAATAAATTATAAATGTAGAAGAGATAAATTAAAAAATTAAAAAAATATTTGGTTAAAAATATAAATATATTTATTATTAAAATATATTTTTTCTATTTCAACTACTTTCTGAGTGTTTTTAATGTAACACAATAAAAAAAAAAAAACAGCTCAAAACAAAATTTAAAAATACTAAAGTTTAAAGTGTTGGATATAATAATTACGAGTCTTTACAAAAACAAATTGGTAAATAAAATTTTTTAAGTTTTTTAAGTTATTTTATATTTTGAATTTAAAAAATAAATAAATATTATTCTTAAAAATAATATTTATTTAATTTTAAAAAAATAAAGATGCTTAATGCTATGTTTTTATATGTCATTTGTCGAACTGTTAATGACATTCATGATTTTTTTAATTGTATTATTTTTTTAATTTTGAATTTTGTTATTCAATTTTTTTTTAATAAAACTCCTACTTTTTTTCATCTGTTTGTATGATTGAAACAATAAGTTGAGGCTGTCAAACGCGATCATAGTAATGGCCAATATAATCAGGTACTATTTCCACGCAGACAACTCCGGTTGGAGTGCCAAAAATGATCTGGAAGCTCTAATTTCCTGTTACGGACTCGTGATTCTGTGTGGCTGTAACTAAAATCTCTCGTAGAATGTGGTGAAGTGTGCACCAAAAGGAAATTTATATCTCTGTGAACTGAAATCTTAATTAAAATTTAAGTGTTTTTCCTGATTGAAAACACATAAACACAGCAACCTTCTTCTCTCTCTTTTCAAACCGACACTTACAGTCCTTATTTTAAAAAAAAAAACCCCACTTACAGTCCTTATTTTAAAAAAAAAAAAACAAAAAAACTTTTTTTTCCTTAAAACACTAAAAACTTACACTTATTCTAGTCTTAAAAAATCCTTAGCTGTTCTTGCATTCAAAATCCATCATTATTTTTGTTATCATTATCACCATGATCTTTTTGTTAGTCCTACACAAAAAATTATCATATTATGTCACACGTTACCGCATAATATTGGTTGGTAATTTTTTATTTCTTTGCTTGATTTATTCTTAGAAGTTGCCACCTAATATTTAATTGAGAGTTATTAGAAAACTCGGATGTACTAGTCTTGTCAAAGATTCACAAGTAAAGGACTGATTTTGATTAGAGAAGATATTAGTACCCCTAACACACCCAACCTAAAGTAAGTTATTTCGTGGCTTTGATATGATAAAAAAGTTTTAAAAATTTTATCTTTTCATCAGATATTAGAAATATGACTAATATATAAGTTTATAATATTTAACTATGAGCAAATCAAAATATTAAATTCTTTTTTATTCTTTGCAATTTTATCATAAAAAAATCCAGAAAAAAAATACAAACAACACATTCACTTTCACCATTTTTCTTTTTTCTTTTTACATCCACACTACAAATTATAAAAACTAAACAAAAATTACATGAAACAATTTAAAATTTACAAAATAACCCCTAAAACTCCTGGTTAAGGAATCGAATGTTAGGATCCCGGATAAGGGGATCGCCATGTTGGATCCCGGATAAGGGGATCGAATGTTAGGATCCCGGATAAGGGGATCGAATGTTAGGATCCCGGATAAGGGGATCGAATGTTAGGATCCCGGATAAGGGGATCGCCATGTTTAGACTAGCATACATTTAGTGTATGTTAGGATCCCAAGGAAGGGGATCAACATGTATTAACTAGTGATTAATACTTAGAAATGCATTTTTATCAAGATTTTATATCATCATTTTGCACTTGAAGTATCAATAACTTCTTAATTAAAGTTTATTTTATAATAACATATCTAATAATATAAGATACCTTTAATTTGTGGTAAATTTTTATCTTAAATGCAGGCATATCACATAAATGAAATGATTGATTGATGAGTTTAAGAACTGAAATTAAAAGGATAAAGAGATAGTCAAATTTAGAAAAGAGATATTAGTGTAGTTCAAACTGGAACATTGTTCAGTAATTGGATCATATTTGAAGCTGTAGAACTTAGATTTAAGTCTACTTTATATGAATGGAAAGGTAAGACATAGGCCGACAACATTCATTGGAGTCCAAGATTTAAAAAGGTTGTTTTCAAGTTCAAATTAGAGCAACAATGAAAAAGTTTAAATCTATCCTATATCCCAAACATTGTTCAATGTTTAGTCCATTTCTTGAGTTCTAAAAGTCCAAATGATCTCAATTTGTTTTTTACTAGAAAGCTGAGACAATTTTCTAGAACTGGTTAATCTAGATTTATGTTGTATAACACTCAGTACAACAAATACTTGGTACTTTCATAACTCATACTGTATGGTATAATCGACACTTATGCTATGAAGGAACTTGATTTGTTGTTAACATAAGTTATAATCATGAATGCCTAACAACATTTACAAGTATTAGTATTATTCAAATAAGATAATTAATGTAATCATGTTAACAATTTATAATCTAATTGTGTCCTTCTTTGTGTATAGTTTCCATTTGAGTAATAAGAGTTTATACTATACTTATTTAAAATACCATTAGTGAATCATCTAACCTTGACATTTGTTATTATCATTGTTTAATCCTCACATTGATCTTTCATATCAAAGTTCTCATCAACTTCTTCTTCTTCTTCTTTTTCTATTATTACTATTACTATTACTATTATTATTGTTGTTAGTTAGTTAGTTAGTTAGTTAGTTAGTTAGTTAGTTGGTTAGTTAGTTAGTTATAATTTATACAATTAACCTCCTTGTGGTTCGATCGCAATCTTACTAGGTTAATTATTACTTTGACACTCCTACACTTGGAAGAAGACATCAATCTTTTGATTGTGTCAATTAGCGTGCATTTAGAAGACATCAATCTTTTAATTGTGTCAATTAGCGTGCATTTAATGTATGTTAAGATACCGGATAAGGGGATCGCTATGTATTGGCTAGCATACATGCTTTGACTCTTACAGGGTGATGATGATGATACTAATGAAATTGGTATCGATAATGTATTAAGCAGAAATAATCATGTTTGATCTTATAAAGCATAAAATGCAGGTTGATAGTGGAAGAGGGAATGATTATTAATAGTTGAACAAGGAAGAGATTTAATGAAAACTAGAAGGAAGAAATAAACAAAATATAAAAGCATGTTACCCTTTTTAAATTGTTAGATATTCGTGTTGTTATATTTATTATGATATTCATGTTTTCATAATATATATTTTGTTTTAGGATCATTGCATGCACTATAGAAGTAGATCTTAGCTTATATTCCCTTTTTGTAATATAGGTTCTAAGACTATACCCTTGTATTTTGTAAACTTGAAAATATTTGTATAATTAATGTTTAAACTTGATTAAATGAACTTAACTCTATAGTTCATATAACCATATTTCATGTCTGTGTTTTTATATTTTTATCCATCCATAATGATATTTTTTTTTATATAATGTATATCATGAATATTGTGGTTAATAAGTGTGATAATATTTGTGGAATTGAAACACATAATGATTGGGTCGGGATTGAGTTATGAGATTCAAGTTATTAAAAGAGTAAACAGGTTACATGTTGATAACTTGAGACCTTTCGGAATAGGAGGGATTCCATCAAAATTTCGGTAGATTTTAATACGAAGGCCATGAATATATATATATATAATTTAATTACTTAGTTTTTCAGTTAATATAAGATTGTTGTTTTTATCCCTGAATGGGAGATGTTACAATATAAGTTAATTGAAGATATTCATCCTAATACTATTATGGAATCAAAGAATGCTATATTCTTTGATAATGTGTTTCCATGGAAAGAAACATAAGAAAATCATGTACTTAAAAGAATGATTAAAAGACTAGCTTAAGTACTTATCATCAATTAGATGATGATGAAGTTGAACTTCGAAAGAGTAAAGAAAAAAAAAGACTAAAATATTTGGTCTTGATTTTTTAACATAATTATTAAAAAATAAACCTCAAACCTATTATGAGACAATGTCATGTTTGGAGGTTTCTTACTGAAAAGAGACAGTTAATAGTGAAATTGAATCCATTATGAATAATCATATATGGAAATTAGTGAAACTTCTTCTTGGAAGTAAGCTATTAGGTCATAAGTAAATATTTTTTTTTAAAACAAAAAGATGAAACCTGATGACACTATTAATAAATATAAAGCTAAACTTATTGTTAAAGATTTTAAATAATAAGAAGGTGTGAATATTTAGACACATTTTCACTTGTGTCAAGAATAACTCTCATACAAATATTAATACCAATTACAACTATTATTAAACTTGAAATACATCAAATGCATGTAAGAACAACTTTCTTAAATGATGACCTTGAAAAGGGGGTTTGCATGGAATAACCTAGGGGTTTTGTTGTCAATGGACAAAAAAACAAAGGTTTTAAACTTGTCAAATCATTAATGTTTTTTAAAACAAACACCTATATGATGGGATAAAAAGTTTGACAAGGTTATGTTGTCAAATGAATTCAAAATCAATGAAGTCCATAAATGTATTTATATGAAAAACACAAATAAAGACTATGTCATTGTATGCTTTCTATATGGATGATATGCTATTTTTAGACAGTAATTATTACATAATCAAGTCTACTAAAAAAAATATTAATTAACAAGTTTAACATAAATGATTTAGGTATTGTAGATGTCATAATAGAAATAAATATTTCTAAGGCATCTAATGGAATGGTATTGTCTTAATCTCATTATGTTGAGAAACTTCTTGAGAATTTATTTAAAAATAACAATAGCACTGTAAAAACACCAATTGATATAAGTGTATATATGTCTTAGAATAAAGGTAAGAGAATAAACCAATTGAAATAATCTTGAATAATTGGAAGTCTAATGTATATTATAAACTGCACAAGACCTGATATTGTTTACTTAGTAAATTTATAAGTAATTCAAATATGGATCATTAGAAGGCAATAAAAAAGGTACTCAATATTTGTGGTACACCTTGGATTATGGGTTATGCTACACTAGTTACCTGACAACACTAGAAGGTTATAGTTATGCTAATTAGATATCCAACACTAAGAATTTGAAATCCACAAGTGGATGTCTTTACACTTGATGGAGTAGTTATGTCATAGAAATCCTCAAAACAAACATGTATCATTATATCCACGATGCAATCAGAGTTTATTGCATTTGATAAAACTAGAAAGGAAGCTGAATGAATTCAGAATTTCTTAGAGAATATTTTATATTGGCCAGAACCAGTGCCAACTATTTTTGTCTATTGTGATAGTTAGCTAGCAATTGGAAGAACACAAAGCAGTATATATAATAAAAAGTCTAGACATATACATCGTAGATATAATAATATTAAATACTTACTCTCAAATGAAATTATTTTTATTAAATATGTAAACTCAAAAGAAAATATTGTGAATCCACTAACCAAAGGTTTGACGAGAAAGCTTGTGTATAATTCATCGAGGGGAATGAGCTTAAAGCTTTATAAGAGATGAAATAGTGTAATGATTTACCCATACCTAATTGCTTAGAAATTCCAAGATCTAGATTCAAATGAAAAATTAAATCTATAACAATCTCGATAACACTAAAAGATTATTATTTCCTGATTATTCCTATGTTGAAATAAGTATTCGTTACAATGTGATAAATGGTAAACTGAGCTATTAATGATTTTCATATATTGGTATATTAATTGGAGTGTAACATAATACTCTTAATGAAAGATCACATATATGAGTGAAACATATAGTCATTTCTTTGAGAATTTTGAGAAAGGCTAAATTCTTTAAAGCACTAATAAATCCAAGAGTTGTTTTTAGCCAAAATTAACACAACAGTAAGAACCAAAGGAAATATCTAGGTAGAGAACTATATGAGTACTGTTGTCTTGGTTTACACAAAAAGCTGAATAGTTCAAAACATCTCGTTTACTATTTAGACGAATATATCCAATAGTATTTCACTAAGGAAGGTTCAAAGCCAAAAGTAACCCATCCTAGTGTAGTAATCTATCAAAATAAGTATCTCTCAACAAATCTTTGAGTCGTTTTGAAATTGTTGAGATAGTTTTTATTCTTGTAAAGGGTTATTGGAAATTTATTTTCAATAAACAAATTATGGATGAATGAGAAATTAATTTAAAAAACTATTAGTTTTTCCACTCAAATAATCATTGATTTTTCTAGATTTAATTATTGATTTACAATAGTTAATCAATTGTTGATAATAGTGAGAATTGATTTTTATTAACTTTTCAACCTTTTAACTTTCAAAACTCACTATAAAATGAGGGATGAATGGAGAGTTTAAAATAAGAATTTTTTATATTTTTACAATCTTCCCCACCTTATATTTTAGTGTTTTATTCCTATTTTATATTTTGGTTTTCCTCTCAAATTTAGAGCTTAAATTTATATTTTGGTTTTCCTCTCAAATTTAGAGCCTAAATTTATATTGTGAAGAGATATTTGAGTTTTATATTCTTTAATTCAAAGATCTTGATTTAGAAATACATCAAACCAAGGTGATGGTATTAAAATTTTAGAAGATACATTGGAGGTATCCTAGTTGCACAACTAAAAAGCAACAAGTCTTAAAAACAATATTTATTACCAATAATAACAAAAGATTCATTATTTTAAAATACTTAAGAAATAAATAACCTTCATTATAAAATATGTATGAACTCTAAGTATGTTCTAGGATATTTTTGTTAAATATATATTTTTATGATGATAAATTATCAATTTATATTAATTATAATTTTAATATAATAAACTAACCATATTTGTCCACACCAGGGCTAATACATTTACAAACTCTGGTCTACACCCCTCGTAGAAAATTTTAACTCGAATGACAAAACTTAACTATAAAATTCGCATCTTGTTTGTACCTGTGGCAGGCGGTCAATCTTTTTTCTTCCTTTCCAGTTTAATCTTCATGTCAGCTTAAAAGGTCTGAACGGAATCCCAAAGGGCATACTTTAGAACCTACCTCCGAAAGTTTGTTGGCTTACAGTACAAGTATTTGAATTAAGATTTTATATAATTTTAATATTTTAATAACCAAATAATGCGATGACATTACTTTTGCAAATTTAAATACAATTTCATTATCGGTAACCAAATTCTTTTAGTAAATCAAAATCAAACCGCCGCTTCTTACACAGAAGACATGATATGGTTGATTTTCATTTTATATAATTAGTATTTAGAATTTTTTTTTTTCCATCTTTTTTCCTCTTCAAAGAAAGACATTAGAAGCGGGATTGTATTTCAGAGTAGAAAACGTCCTCTAATGGTGAATTTTCTCCTAGATTGATTTTTTTTTTTAAATCATGGATAACATCCAAGATTGTTATTTGGCCATATAATAAAACATGGGAAAGCAAGAACATACCACATGATGAAGGAGACAATCACATGATTCAGTTAAGAAATCTACTTATGTTAGGAAAAATAGAATCAGATCTCAACATTTTAGGAGCTCTTGCAATGGCTACACAACCCCACCAACAATCCCAGATACTGTTAGCCCAAATCACCTAAAAAAATGATAACTAATACTAAAAAAATTAACAACAAATCACAACACGCACTTAAAATCTAGTCAGCTAATACATTCTCAATCCCCTTATTAACACATATTACCGACTCTTATTAAGCATAAACAGACCCATAAGACAATGCCATCAACAACACTGCAGCTTGCTCTTCTTCACCTAGCTTTCTTCTGTGCCTCAAAACTTCTCTGCCCAGCGCCAATAATCTCTGCTTTGATCCATCACCTAATTGCTTGTTGTTGTTGTTGTTGTTACTTGAGCCATTATTATTGCTTCCCTTTTTTGCTCTCTTGTCATTTGCTGCGCCTTTATTCAACCCTAGAATATCCCTCTTCTTCTTTCTGCTTCTAATCCCACAAGCATTACACAGCGACTGCAAAATCAAACAAAAGAAGAGAAAATTTAATATCATATCAAAAGGGTATACAGAAATCATTAAAAAAAAAACAGAAAGGCTGATCTGATCTATGATTAAATTAAATCACCTTTGGACCGGCTGGACCACCTCTCCAAAGTGGAGTCTTTGAAGTGCCACAATCAGCACAAGTTTTTTTTAGTGGGCTCTCTGTTTCTTGTGAATTGCTACTCATTTCTTCAGACTCTGATCCCTGAAAACAATAAGAGGAATGAAAAAAATCAGGAATGATTTGGATCAAGATAGATACGAGATCAGATCAATAAACTAGCTAGAAACTACTCACTTTGTCAGCTGGATCCAACATTGTAAGGAACTAATGTTGAGATCTAAAGACAACCCAGTTCCTAAAACACGATTTCCTCAAACAGGTATTGAATAACACTAATGATTGAGTTGTACTTCGAAGTGGGGATTCAGTAAGTGCTCTACTGATCAGAACAGGGAGATCTGACAGGATTTGTGGATTTGGAGGAAGAGAGATCAAGAGTAGAAGCAAATCAGTAACTCAGACAAGCACTCTAATAATGTGGTAAGGATCAAGAATCAGGAAATGGTTTGGTGAGTGGCAAGACTGTCGATTTTAAATGAACCGACATTCACCGAGAGAGAGAGAGAGGGGGAGAGCCGACAGACACACACAACAAACCGCACGCTGGCATATCTAAAGGAAAGGGGCTTCTTTATAAATGGGACTCGAAACCCTAGCCTATACGAATCACCAAATGACATAAATGCCACTGCTTTTGAAGCTTTTTGACTTAAAAGGCCACCCGCCAAAAAGAAATTGTTGCTGAAAACAAAAAGGGCGCCATTGGGTGGGAATTTTTTCTTGTCTCGACCAAGAAAAAGAGAGAAAATATTGGCGCCAGTGTGGAGGGTTTTTGGCTCGCAAAATGGCTGCTCCATTTTATTTCTATTTGACAGTTTTATGAAGAAATGATTGCGTGGTCATGCGTTCCGTCTTTACTGTTTGATTAGGTCAACATGGAGGCTCCTTTTCTATTTATTTTTCTTGGAATAAATTATTTTCAACATCCTCTGTGTGGACATCACCTTGCATCTGAGCATTTCATAATGATTTGCAGCAATTTTCACTTAAATTATTTATACATTACGCATAAGATTAGTTTTCCTCCAAATAAAACGTCAAATTTATTATAAATGTGCCATTTATCACATGCTCCAATAGATGTTATGAGTAAGTACCCTTTATGTTTAAAACAGGCATCAATGTCTATATCCTGCTGCCAACTTTATGAAAGCACAAGTACAAAGGATAATGACAATCTTGCAAATTCAGTGGCTTCAGCTTCAAAGTGGGCTTTCCTGGCAAACAAACAAGACATTAATGTCTTTTTGCTATGCATAATACATAATTAAACTATTAATCTCACGGCACATGTATAATTGCTTTCGGGTTGAGGGATAAAATTTCTTGATGATTCCTTAAGCTTTTTCATGGTGAGTACCGAATTAAAATTCCTGTAACAATTTATTTTGCTCTTATAAAAATAAATCATATAACTAGTTATTGAGAATAATTTAGTAATGTTACCCGCATTCATTAATTATTATCAATTTTTTTTTTTAAAAAAAAGTCTTTTCACACTTCTAAGGCAAGTGAATTGACTGCTTTACTCTTAAAATCATTTTAAAAAAATTACCGTGCGAGGACCTTTTTGTATTTTTAATTTCTTAAGCATAATAAAATCACTTAAACACCCTTAGAAGTACATCTAGGGATATTTTTGTATTTTTATTATGGTTTTTTGTTATAATTAGGTTGATAAATTGACGCTTTAGTGATCATATAAATATAAATATTGACGCGACCTCCCTAAACCCACATATAAGAAAGAATAACTTAAAAAAGCTAAAATTAAGTTACGATAAAGAACCCTACATAATGATTACATGAGTCAAGGTATCAAAGTTATTGGATGAAAAATAACTCAATCCTATGATTATAATGAATCATGACCTGGTTGTATAAATGAAGAATATCACAAAGACAATTGATCTTTAATAAATCTAAAAAAAGTTCAATGAGTAACTAAAAGAATAAGCAAAATCTCACACACACAATAATAATTTCCAAAACCAAAGTCTATAAGAAAAAAAAAAACTTTAATATATGTTAAATAACTTTATTTATACTAAGTAAAACATCGTAAAAATATTGGAAAAATAACAAAAGTTCTAGAAAAAATATAAAAAAATCATAAATTAACTAAGAAACTAATACAATTCTCATACAACAACTTCTAGTCTTTATTGTAAGGCCTTTTCGATGTTAGATCATTACAAAATTTTAATCCTATAAAAGAAAAGATCTTTAGAATTTTTTGAAAAAAATTAGTTCAATTCAACTATCAAATAAAAAAAATAATCTTTTTAGCATAAAACTATGCATTAAAAAGAATAAGTTCAAAACTGCCTCTAATATCCTTGAATAAAAAGAATTGCTATTGTGTAAGGAATCCTTGAAAAATAATAATTGTTTCCTAATTGATATTCTTAAAAAAGTAAGGAACTTTGCAAAATAAAGATTTCATATGTAATTAAGTCTTTTCCTTCTAAGAATCCACAGATCACATGAAAAAGAATTGTTTTCTAACTTTTCTTGTTTTTTGATAGATTTCAAGCTTGATTTCAAACACATTGTTTTTTTTTTTGTTTAGATGTGCTACTGAACCTACCATACATGGAAGGAAAGCTTGAAATGTCTAGTTTCCATCCCAACTTAAATTACAGTAAACTTCTACCCGTAGCTTTATATATAGCCTAAACAATTTTACTTTTGATAAATTTGAAACTTTTTAACTCAAACATCTTGAATCAGTCCAATCAATTCCTCTCGAATCTTTTTAGTTTTAGACCTTATAATAAAACCAATTAATACCTCTAATAGATCCTTTAGTAATGTTATCTGATTCTCATCAAATGTTATTAAAAAAAAAAGTATTGACACGTGGATAATGCCCACACTCTTCAAAAGATGCAAGTGGCGTCCCTCAATGGTTAAAAATTAGCTTTAAAGGTGGTGTTCAAATTATCTCAATGACCCTTCAATTCCTGGATGGCATGTATGGTTAACGAATCTCTCGTTTGGTGCTTGACACAACTAAAAGATTGATGTCTTTTTTCAAGTACAGGAGTGTAGAAGTAATAAATAACCTGGCAAAATCGGGGTCGAACCACAAGGAGATTAAGTGTACAAATTATAAATAA
>NW_011500061.1:0-34763 GCF_000495115.2 Populus euphratica | reverse complement strand
TACAAAACCTTGATAAAAATACACTTTTAGTTAAGGAGTTATTGATAATTCTTGTCCTCGATTTACACATTTGAAATACACTTTTAAGTACTAATCAGTGCTAACAACTTTTTTCTTTCTTTCTTGTCCTCGATTTACACATTTTGCCTTCTAAATTTTTAAAGTAGCCCTTTGATTTAGCTATGTGTTTTATATGAGATGATTTTTAGAATTGAATTTTTTATTTTTATGATCTCATCATTCTTTAGTTTTTTTTTTATCGTAATTGATCCTCATACTTTTGAATAAAGACCATCTCAAGTCGCAGCTTTCATAGGTTAAGTTATAAAGTCCATATTGATAAAATATTGTTGTTTTCATTTTTTTTAAAAGGTGTCGTGTTTAGTTTTATTTTAAAAGCATTTAGTTTATTTTAAATTGGTCTTTATGATATGTTTCTTGTTTGTTTTTGTATGATTAATATGTCCCAATTTGCTTCATAGAAGATTATTACAATCTCATTATCTAAGTTGCAGTAGAGTGCGAGCATATGATCCTTGTTGTATTTTATTATGTGTAAGCATTGATGTTTTGATTCATTGTAAACCTCTCGATAGAATATACACAAATAGTAAAATATATAATATGTTAAATGAATAGAAAAAAATTATTGTGTAGGGAAGATGATAGCTTTAAGAATTTGGAATAAACTGTTTATGTGAAAAAAATATATTGGAATACATTCAATGAGAATTCACAATAGCTTAACTTAAATTTAAAATAAATCAATGGTGGATCTAGGGATAATTAAACCTTGAAATAAACAATTAAATCCAAAGAAAACACTAACTAAAAGAAAAGGATGAAAAAGAATGAGAAAAGACTTTAAATGGGCCAATGTATAACTAAAGAAAATATTGGGGCCAATGTAAGAATGAAGAAAATATTTTGGGTCAATGTGAAAATAAAGGGAAAGTGAGGGGTTAATGTGTAAATAACAAGAAGATGTGCGGCTAATGTTTAAATAAAAATCCTTGAGGATCTAATATGTAAATAAAAGATTTATATGGTATAAATAGAAGACTTGGCTTCTAAAGGAAACCAAGTTCCAACCAACCATTTATCAGAGGGAGAGAGGAGGAATCCTTAAAAAGTTCTCACTAATTTCCTGGTAAACATTAAAAGAAACATAGATTTAAGGGATTTGGGAGATCAAAAACACCAAAAAACATTAAGGGATATAAGAGAATATAGGTTGTAAGTGAGGGTTTTAAAGGAAGTGAAAGGAGAAAGGAGATAGTAAAAACAACTTAGTTTATCCTTATATTTGTCTATTGATTCATCATCCATCAAGGGTAAGAACTTCATCTAACTTGCTTAGATTGAAAAAATATGTGATATGAGATGTGTTGAAATTGTTATTGCATGTGAAATTTAGATTATGAACCTTAGTTGTGTGTTTTGATGTTGTTTACTATGTATAGTCATTAAATCATAATTTGATTGAGAGAGTTTTTGTCTATAAAGGGTAAATTTGATTGGTTTGATTTATGTAAGATTCATATTTAATGGTATTAGAAAGTATATTGAAAAGAAATGAGTATCTTAAATGATTAAGAAATACATTAAAACATTTTGTTGCTTGTAAATGTGACAAACTAAAAATAGAACAAATTTATCACCAGACTTCCAATTGTAATTTGACTCTAAAAATGATAAAGTTTGATATACTTATATCAAGAAAAGTTGTAGGTATGAATTCTAGCTTTCAAATGCAACTAGTTTTGTGTATATTAGAGCTATAAAACTTCAAATATGGACTAAAAACTAAAGAAATGTCTAACTTGGAACCCACAAGATAATCGCATATGTTGCTATCATGAGAGATTATATATATATAAGTCGGGATAAAACCCCTTACAAAAGAAGGCCTAAATACATCCATTCTAGCTATTCTCCAAGATGCTGGATTTCAAAACTTCCAAAACTCCCTCCTTAGTTTTATTAAGTCTAGCCTTTGCAGTGGTCCGATATCATTTAAGTTTTATTAAGTCTAGCCTTTGCAGTGGTTCGATATCATTTAATTGTTATCCAAACATAACCATATCCCTCAAAGACAAAAGTATTTTGCAAAGTATGCTACTACAAATAAAGACCTATAATTATGACATACTCGAAGGATCTATCCCTGTTGCTCTCATATTCAAAATTCACTATAAAGCTATATTCTTTGCTTTTGCTAGCAAACACAAATTCCAGTCTCAAAAAGAAGAAGCACTCCTTCTACAAACAGATTTATCCCGCTTAAACACTATAGTCTCAAAAGCAATCTAATGGAAAGATAAATCCCTTCTAGAAGATTGGATCCTCAAAGGTGCAACACCACCAGAATTACCTCAACCACCTCAACCCAATATCCAAATTAAAAAAATTACCTAGTACATAGATGGCAAAGTCAAATTATCTTTCCACCGATACTTTATAAGTTCCAGATTCTTAGAAGCCTCTTCCTTTTCTAGTAAAATAGATCTAGGCAGAATTTTCAAAATCCTTTCTGTTATCAATATCCCTTATCATGCAAATCCTCCTAGAAAATCTACATCTGATATCCCTTCTACTAGTTTCTAAAATGTAGACTATACTATAAATATACCATAACCTGTTTATATAGATCTTGAGCAACCATCTCCTCCAACTTCACCAACCTTTTCAGCTGTTACTGAAAACATCCAAAATAAGCTGAATATTTTGACTTCAAAAAAGCATTTTGTCATAAACAAAACTCTTCTCAGAAGAGATATTTTTGGTGATCATAATATGAAAAAAACAATCTTGGTTTTTTCAACACTTTCTCCAACAGAGGAATGTTATTCAAAAACAATTTTATACTTACATTGAGAACCATAATGTGCAAATTTTATTCTTTGATTTGTTTGAATTCCATTATGTACCAGCACAACATATTACATATCCATTTGCATCTATTAACCATGTAAGTCCTATTACAACCTATTCAAAAACTCTTACATGGACCCTTACTAGTGGACCTACGGTTGAGTTTGATCATCCATCTTTACGGAACATATAACTTACCCATAAAAACCAAACACTTAATATAGCCCCATACAAGTTACCTGGCGAAGATACCCTCATAAATACCAAACATATTATCTAACAAAACAATTTCACAAATACCAACCTCCATACCATCAATAAACAGCTTACCAGATTGGAAAAACATAAATAAAAGACCCTAGTCCACTTCATGAGTGATAAAAAACCCATCTACCTTAAGCTAAAAAACCCAGTATTCAAACCATATCAAGTTCCTAAAACAAGCCAAGCACAAATTCAAGAAAATCAAATAGATTTTCTTAGAGCCATTAAAATACACTTACAAAACCTTGACCAAACAACCTTGACTATCCCAGACACCCTTGAACAATCCAACCCTCATCCTCTACAAATCTGGTTAATACTCTCCAAAATAACCTTGTATCAACCTCTGATACAAATATTTTTCAAGATCAATCTCTTCAACTAAACAAACTTACCTGATATTTTTCAAGATCAATCTCTTCAACTAAACAAACTTACCTAGCAAGCTCCCGAAACAACCATTGCTCCAAATATATCCATATCTACTAAACCAACTATCATTAGCCAACATAAATATATTGCATATTCCTTCTATAAATGGCATATAGATGGCATGTCTAAATATAATATACTAAACACCCTTCAACAAATGACCATGACAGCCAATATCTACAAAACCCAAACAAAAACCTTAGACAAAGCTATAACTAAACTTCTTATTGCAGGTTTCCCTAGCTAACTTAAAGGATGGTGGGATTACCATCTCACTAAAATAGATCACTTATATATTCTAAACTTTGTTCAAACCTATGAAGACCAAACACCTATTTTTGACCCTTCAGGAAATACCATCCAAGATGTTGTGTCCACCCTCATCCTTTCCATTTCCTTCCATTTTGTTGGAGATCCTTCCTATTTGAAAGATAAAAATTCTGAACTTCTCTCCAACCTTCGATGCAAGAAACTCAGTGACTTTTAATGGTACAAAAATACTTTCCTTACTCGTGTTATGCTTCAAGAAGATTCAAACTAGCCTTTTTGGAAAGAAAAATTCCTCGCAGGCTTACCAATTCTTGTGAGCTTCATACAAAAAGAAGGTTTTAAGATTTGTCAGGATCTCAAACTCCAAAAACACCTAAAGTGAGAAATAAAATGTACCAGACAAGAACTTGATAGTTTCTATTACAAGTTTGACCTTTCCACCAAAAAAACCTCCTATAGTGGAACCTGTTCTCAACCCAAAAAATATTCGAACCAAAAGCCTCCTTACAAATGATCGGCCTATAAATACCAACAACAGTTTTATCCCAAACCAGATCAACATTACTATAAAAATCCCTACAAATTTAACAAACCCCATAGACCTTTCTAGTTAAAACCCAAACCAAAATTTGACCCCAAAAATATTACTTGTTACAAATATAACTAGAAAGGACATACATACCATTTCTGCGACGTCAATACCAAACTTCATGAGCTCCAAATAAATGAAGATACCATCAACCAAATATAAAATCTTTATATTATAGCCACAGACACTAACCACTCTCCTTCAGACACTTCTGAAGAAGAACTTAAAATTGATGAAATAGTAACTACTAGTGCTACTTCAGATGCCTCTACGAATTCCAAACAAATTAACGTCCTAACCCAAGACCAAGAATTCATTCTTGAGGCTATCAAAAGATTTGATGATCCTCATCTTCAAAAAACCTACTTGAAAAAACTGTTGCAAGACTTTAACCAACTAGAGCACCCTCTTTATAACCCTCCAAACCGCACTATATTACCCTATACCAGCATTAATACCTATGATCTTATAAATATTCTTAACAAAAAGAAATTCAAAACCACAATCACCATTCTAGAATTACATTCTGAGATCAAAACCGTTAAATCTGAATTACAAACCTTAAAGCAAGCCCAGCAAAAAACTTTACCATATTACAATCTAAGATTGAAAGCCAGTTTGACACTGAGTCTGAACTAGAAGATTAAACCATTGAATCTCAATCATTGCCGCATACACTTACAAATATTAAGCATATTCTAGATGATTTCCTGAATGTATTAACACAAATATCTTTGAAAATTTTTTTGATTAAAATTACTCTTATTTTTTCAAAAGATTTTAAACTTGACACTATTGCCTTATTTGACATAGGTGCAGATTTAAACTACATCAAAGAAGGCGTCATTCTAAAATGATTTTTACAAAATACCTCTGAAAAACTCTCTGCTGCTACTAATTCAAAATTGCATATTGTAGGAAAAACCCAAGCCTTTGCTTTCAACAATGGCATTTCTCTTAGAACATTCTTTGTTGTTACAAAAGATATAAATCATGCTATCATTTTTGGCACTCTATTCATTGACATGATCACTCCATATCAAGCACATCATGATTGCATTACTTCCAAAATCAATAGCATCAAATTTGTTTTCTTATTCTTAGAAAAATCTAAGACTAGAAATTTAAATTTGATTAAAGCATGCTCCATACATACATATCACACCAATGCACTAATTCATGGAAAACAATTCTATCTATATGATTTACAAAACCATGTTTTTTTTTTGTCGTATCAACAAGCAATTACAAAACTCTGATTTACAAAAGAAAACTATTGATTTACAAGTTAAGATTGAATAACAGATTTGTTCAGACTTACCTAATGTTTTATGGAAAAGAAAACAATATATTGTCGATCTTCCATATGAAGATACTTTTTTAGAAAAACTTATACCTAAAAAAGTAAGACCTATACAAATGAATGCTGATTTAGAACAACATTGTAGACTTGAAATCCACGATCTCGAGTCTAAAGGTCTTATCCAAAAATCCCGATCACCTTGGTCGTATGCAGCCTTTTATATGAATAAAAAATTTGAAATTAAGAGAGGCACACCAAGACTTGTGATCAATTACAAACCTTTAAATTCTACTTTAAAATGGATTAGATATTCAATCCCAAAAAAAAAAAAAGATTTGTTACAAAAATTACACTTTGCATCTATATTTTCTAAATTTGATATGAAATTCAGATTTAGGCAAATCTAGATTGATCCCAAAGATAGATAAAAACTATTTTTATAGTTTCTTTTGGCCAATACGAATGGAATGTTGTGCCTTTTGTTTTAAAAGATACACCGTCTGAATTTCAACACATCATGAAAGACATCTTCAATGCACATTCAAGATTTTGCATTGTTTATATTGACAATATGCTTATTTTTTCATAGTCCATAGATCAACATTTCAAACATTTCCATACATTCTTTGATACTGCAAAACAAAATGATTTAGTTGTTTCTAAGATAAAAATTTCTCTTTTCCAAACCCATGTTCGTTTCTTAAGCCATTATATCTGCTGAGGTACTGTGACACCAATAGAGCGATTTTTAACCCTTACAAGTAAATTTCCTAATAAGATCACTGATAAAACCCAATTGTAGAGGTTTTTAGGCAGTCTAAATTATGTTCTGGACTACTATCCCAATATTAGTCGTTTAGCCAAACCTCTACATGACAAGTTAAAAACCAACCCTGTTCTTTGGTTTTATCTTTATACAAATCTAGTCAAACAAATTAAGAAACAGGTCCAACCCATTCCTCTCCTCCATTTAGGTAATCCATTAGCTTCTAAGATAGTCGAGATTGATGCCTCTAACATAGGATATGGTGGAATTCTTAAAAAAATATAAGATAACAAAGAACAAATACTCTAGTACACATTCGCCCACTAGAATGATTGGTAGAAAAATTACTCTACTATAAAAAAGGAGATCCTTTCAATTGTTCTTTGTATTACAAAATTCCAAAGCGATTTATTAAATTAAAAATTTCTTTTACATGTTGACTACAAATCTGCAAATGAAGTTTTACAAAAAAAAATCCAAAATCTTGCTTGAAAATAAATTTTTGCCCGTTGGCAAGCTATTTTGAGCATTTTTTATTTTGATATTGTCTACATTAAAGGAGATTCAAATTCTATCCCTGATTTCCTAACTCGAGAATTCCTCCAAAACAACTCCTAATGCCTACTAAAGCAAAAGTTAAAGACAAGGAGAAAGCCCGCTAAATCTAGCCTACAAAACTAAGAGCCCTAAGCCTTCTGCAAAACTCATGTCTTCAGCCATCTTAGCTGCCAAACCTATCAAATCCTAGTATAAGACAATTATTGAAGAAGAAGAAACTACAAAACCCCCACAGGTCCAACCAGACACAGTTCAACATTGGGTTGATACTATATCCAAATCACCAGAATTACTCCTGGCATTAGAAAAAGTATCCCAACAGGCCTCTAGTGACTCTGTATCTCAAACAAGTAGTATTTTCAAATTCCTTTCAAAACCCCAAGGAGGTCTTTCTGCTTCAAAACCCCTCCTTTCTATAACAAACCAGTTTTTCAAAAACCAAATCCAAATATATTTTCAAACTACTTTCCAGAATATTTTAACTATCATGAAAACCTTTCTATTACTGCTTCAAAAATTTTCCCTCCAAAGTGGTACTACAAACCCTAGAATTTAGCCAAAACACAATCCCACTATGCCGCCATCCTTGAGATTACCAATTCTGTCAAGTTCAAACACTTCAAACTACATTCTAATCATATTGATCCCGCCTATTCTATATGCATCATTCACAAAGTTATACACTCTAAAGATTGGGGGCAACCCTTACATCAACCTCTCTCCTTCCCCATGCACTTCCGTACAAACCCTCATGACTTTAATACTTCCTATACATATTAGGATTACCAACAGGCATGGTTCAATGCCTTCCTCTTACAAAATCAAAACCATAGCCATTCTTAGCTTTTCTACTTCCAAAGTACCATGAATACTACAAACCTCCTGATCAGTACTTAAAAGTGCATTTTTATCATGGTTTTATATCATCATTTTGCACTTGAAGTATCAATAACTCCTTAACTAAAGCATGTTTATAATAATATATCTAATACTATAAGATACCTTTAATTTATGGTAAATGTTCATTTTAAATGCAGGCCTATCACATAAATGAAAGGATTGATTGATGACTTTAAGAACTTAAATTGCAAGAGCAAAGAGATGACCAAAATTAGAAAAGAGATATCGGTGCAATCCAAACCGGAACACTGTTCGGTAATTGGATCATATCTGGAGCTATAGATCTCAGATTTGGGTCTACTTTATATGGATGGAAGGGTAAGACATAGGCCTATAACTTTCATATGGAGCCCAAGATCTAAAAAGGCCATTTTCAAGTCCAAATTGTAGCAACAACAAAGAAGCCCGAATCTGTTCTCCAGCCCGAGCACTGTTCAGTATTTTGGCCATATCTGGAGTTCTAGAAGTCCAAATGAGCTATATTTTTTACACAAGATAGCTGAGAAAATTGCCTACAACTTTGATGTTTTTGAGTGGCCCCCGGTTTAACGTTATCAATGACGTTTTGGGTATACAAGAGAAGATAAGGATTGTCACCAAGTCAAAAGTTGGCCACCCACTTATCAATTAGTCATCAAATCAATAGTTCCCAATTTTGGCCTATAAAAGGAGGCATTTGCCATGCATTTAGGCATCTTGGTTTCCAGATCAAGATCATGCTCTTCCTTTCTCTCTTTGTATTTTTTGTAATGTTTATGCTTTGCTTTCATTAATATTAAGTTTATGCCTTTCATTTCCTTTCCTTTACTTAGTTAACTCTCTTTGTATTGTTTGTAATGTTTATGCTTTACTTTCATTAATATCAAGTTTATGCCTTTCATTTCCTTTCCTTTACTTAGTTAACTTTCATGTTCTTATTTTGTTTATCTATTTTCCTTTCTTTCATTATGTCTAGCTAAGTTAGTTATGTCAAGGTGAAAAGGTTACACTAATGGTGTAAGAATAAGTATAATGTAAACTTAATATGGACTTCAATGTTTGATGCTAACATGTTTTATATTTGTTATCTTGTTCACTCTTTAATACTTTGCTTGTTAAATGACTAATCTTGATTTATGTTGTATAACACTTGGTACAACAAATGCTTGGCACTTTCATAGCCCATAATGTATGGTATAACCGACACCTGAACTATGAAAGGAACTTGATTTGTTGTTAACATAAGTTATAATCATGAATGCTTGACGAGATTTACAAGTATTAGCATTAATTGAATAAGATGACTAATGTAATCATGTTAACAATATATAATCTGATTGGAACCTCCTTTGTGTGTGGTTTCCAATTCAATAATAAGAGTTTATACTATACTTGTTTGATATACCATTAGTGGAACCTCTAACCTTGACATTTGTTATTATTATTGTTTAATCCTTACATTAATTTTCCATCTCCAAGTTCTCATCATCATCTTCTTCTTCTCTTTCTTTATTATTATTATTATTATTATTATTATTACTACTACTACTACTACTACTACTATTATTATTATTATTATTATTATTAGTATTATTATTAGTATTATTAGTTTTATTATTAGTATTATTAGTATTACTATTATTATTATTATTGTTGTTGTTGTTGTTGTTATTGTTGTTGTTGTTGTTGTTGTTATTGTTATTGTTATTGTTATTGTTGTTGTATTATTGTTATTTATAATTTGTACAAATAACCTCCCTGTGGTTCGACCCCGGTCTTGCCGGGTTATTTATTACTTCGACACTCCTGCACTTGGGAGAAGACATCAATCTTTTCGTCGTGTCAATAATATGCGGCATTTTGTAAAGATTTCAATATTACATGAGCCCTAAACATTGATCAAATATTTCAGGATGTTTAAATAGTAACCTATGAACAATAAGTTAAGGTATTTGTTTTTAATAAAACATGACTAATTAGATGAAAAAATGGTTAAACAAAGTTAAGAGCAGTTGCAAAAATATAAATTAAACATATTACAGACAAAAATAAAAACAAATTAGGGTTTTATATGTTAGGTTTCCAAGTATCATACACATAAATGAAACAATAAAATAAAACTATTTGGGAATTTTTAGTATTTTATTAGACAAATATAGAGTTGTTTAGTTTAGAAATTTATTACCTGAAGATCTGATCTTTTAAATAATTCTTTGAATGCTGAGTTGTCGCATACTATAAGTCATCCAATTATCTAGCACTCAGTGGTAATTCACATGAACTATCCATAAAAAATCTTTTACATCTCTATTTAGAAGAAAAGGATTGTTATGCGTAGAGTCACACTTAATTAAATTTTTGTATTTTCCATCAAGTTACAATTAATTAAACCATTTAAGTTTAATTTTTAACTAATAATTCTTAATGTGTGTAACCCATTAGATTTCTATTATGTTAGTCCAAATATAAATTCTAATTCTAATTAAATAATTTATTATTAATTCAATAATTGATTAATTTATATTTGAAAATCAGATGTATTAGCAACATGTCATGATCTTCTAAATATTAAAAAATTTATTAGTGGTTTGACTTGAACTTTTAGTGACCGATTTCTTAGTATAATTAATATCTTTTCATTAATAATATTTAGATTTAATATTAAAGCATGAAGTATGTCTTCCATGTTAAATCATGTTTATTCTTTATATAATAGTTACTGATCATTTGAATAAAATTTAAAATTCTTTTCAAATATTATTCCATCTCGGCCAAGAATTTCTTAGTTAATACCATTTAAGAATAAATAAAACATTTTCTATTAATGTTACACCCAATGTCTGTCTTGATCACTCAAGTACCTTCATATATTTAATGTTACATTTGTCACCATGATTAAAAGAACATGTAACACGATCAAAGCATAATATTCTCTATATAAAATGACTTAGTGATTTCAAGTCTAAGGATTACTTACACAACCATTACATAAATCTTTTTATGGACATGAGTGATCTCTCCATATAGAATTCTCATGCAAATCAGTTCAGTGTACATATTTTATAACAAGCACTTACATATTAGTTTTAGGTATTCCTTACATATCAATTTATGAGAGCAACTACTTCCTTTCATAAAGAAAAGAACATAATATATATCAATCTCTCTAAATCTAATGAATATTTAATATTTAAAAGAATATCGACCATGAACATTTTAAAAACAATGCTTTGATGCGACATGAATCCTATAATTATGATAACTTTATAATTTTTATTGCAAAGCATTTTTGTCTCATGAACTTTATCTTTACTCTAGATTTATTAATATAATATTATATGAATATTAAAGATAAATTAAGTATTTATTAGTAATAAATATATATTTACATGAATTTAATAATATCACGTATAACTAACCGATTGACTACAAAAAACATTAAATCAACATGTTATATCCTAATGATCTTTACAACCAAATATAGGAAGGCTGAAAGAACACCAAATTGTACAATATGCCCACATCAAATATTTCATTGCATTCATTGCTATAAATATTTTCGTATAAAATTTGAATCAATCTAGGACTTGAACAAGTTTTTCTTAAGAAAAAAAATAGGTTAAGATATTAATTTGGTTTGATATAGTCAAAAACTCTAGCTGACCAATAACCTAAATAAAATTCTGGTTAAAACTTGATTTTTAATTCATTAAATTTTGTTTTATTTATTTATTTTTATTAAAATAATACTATTTTAATTCTTTATTTATGTGTGTGGGTGTATGTGTGTGTGTGCCAACTTGAAATGACTCTTTTCACTTGTAACTGGAGTTATTTCCAGATCAAATTTTATAATAATGTTAATTATATTATATTAGCTTACTTAAAACTCCTCTCTCCATTTATCTCTTAATTCAGGAAGTGATGTCTCTATATATACTTTGCGTTTATTTTAGGATATTTGACTAATCTTCACCCCATTTATTGTTCTTCATACTTTGATATGGGCGATGAAGTGATCATTTCCTACCTAATATTTGATCTGCATAATTATGCGCTTGAGTGCTGCAACAATTTACTAAAATTCACCCTAGCTAGATTATATTATTCCTTATATATAGCGAACTAATTAATATTTCCAACCTAATTGAGGTTCTGATATGTACCCTTCACAAAGATGAATTAATTTGTGCCATGCAAAATATAACAATTTTTTTCTGTAGGAAGTTTGCCATTCTTCGAGATGATAAACTTTATAGGACTTCGGCTTATCTTTTGATACAGGCGTCAAGTGCCACAGCGACCTTTGCTATGAAATTTTCTGCGTCCATGTCAGTAGTTAAGCATTACCTTTTAAAACGTTTTCCAGTTCCTTCTGGTGAGTAGTTTACTGATCAACATTTGAACACCTAAACTGGAATTACATGCTATATTAGAGCATTAGAAACCAGTTTCTTTCAGAATTCATCGTCTTTAATTTCCAACACAGCTCTATACTTGGGGCTGTGGCGACTGTTGCTTCCTTCTTAGGGCAATCTGTTGTGAGAAAGCTAATCAATTTATTAGGAAGAGCATCACTCATCATCTTCATCCTGTCCTTCACAATTTTTGTGCGCGCATTCCTCTCCAAACAGATGGAGTCGGGATAGCAAATACGGTTGAAAAGACTGAACGAGTACATGGGATTTTTTATAACATTTGTTCATATGAAGCCTAGTTTATTTTAGGACATCAAACCTCTTTCTTTTTTCGATTGTTTCAATCTGGAAAGCCTTTCCATCGTTTATTTTAGCTTCGATTCTTTGAGTGCTTGATTCCAGTTGCTGAAGACTCCATCTTTGGCAAGCCCAAATGTCCAAAAACTGTTCACATTGGCTTTAACCAGTGGATGGTCCAAATAATTCAGCTTTCACAGTACCGATGGTGGACTGGCAGGTAGTAGTTACATGTATTTAACAGGGACAACTTGATAGCAAATCAGTATAATAACGAAATAGCAATCAGTATTCTCTTGTAACTATTCTCTGTCAGTCATCACTTGACCAGTATACAACGGAACTGCATTTCAGTCTGGTAGATTGTGGACAGACTATTTAGAGTTCGCAGTTATTAAGAATGGCCGCTTGCTTTAGTTGTAACTCTTGAAAACTGTGGTAACCAACGCAAGCAAATTTAAATTACTTGAATTACTTCACACAACATATCTTCCAGAATCCCATTTAGAAACTCATCCAGCTTCTTGTTCTTTGATCAAGTTATATTCTCACTGCTCCTATTCACTATACTTCTATAGTTCATCTTTGGGGACATCCTCTTTAGCTCTCAAAAGAGATTTGATGACTGTTGCCAGGTCCTTTGAGCTGGATTTTGTTGAAAGCTTGACCTGCACAATGAAATAGGTTTCATGCATCAGATTCTAAAATCTGCATATACAATTAAAAAAGATTGAATATGGAAATGAACATATCCTGAAATTATTACCGGATTTGCTTTATCCCCAACAGGATAAAATAGAAGTGTTGGATAGTCGTCCACCTACAATAATTAATAGTAACAAAGTATTATAAGTTCATCATCAATTATTATAAGGCTACTTGGCTGAAAGAGAAAAAAAAAAAGTTTCTTCATCCCAAATGTTGAGGAACAGTTTTCTAACAGATTGATTACTAACTTGTACTGTTAAGCAACCAGCCAATATGATAGATTTGAATGCCAGGTGGCATAAAAGCCACCAGGTAAATTTCACACATCAAATACGGTTATCTCTCGATGGAAACTGTTTAATTTGCAACAAAATTGTGTTGAAGCAAATCTCTTACCTGCAGTTTTGGATGTTCGTTTGCAGAAGCATCTATCCTTGCAAAAACTAAATTGTCTACACTTTTAAAATGCTTAGCCAACTTCTCGATCTGCTTAGTTGTAGTCTCACAGCTGATGCACCATGGTGTATACACCTGCCATTAACGTTTTCAAGAAAAGAAGTTGAAATAGATACTAGAAGCAGCATCCACTTAATCTTATGGTCTATAAGGTATTTTAGACAAGGGCGGCAGGCATATGGTTTCAGAAGATGCAGTTCACTTGAAATAGACTGTAATGTAATAAAAATGACTGTTGATCTTTAGCATTTTCTAGAAATGTTAGTTTCAAGGAAGTCGGTTATATTGCATGTTTCCTGTCTCTGGTTACATAACCACACTCATTTCTAACATTAAAATGCATCCCTCCTAAATCAGAAATGAGAATTTTTTCTCCATCCAAACTTGCAGGGCTTAAACCTGAGGTGCATGGTTACAGTGAAATTGAGCTTACCTCTAGAAGTACATTCTTGGGACTGCTCAAAACCAAGTCATCAAAAGTCTTCCCTACAACGACCTGGAGAATTTTCTCTTTCTGCAATTTCCCGTAATCACAGGATAGTTTAAAAATTGAAATCAATGAACCAGCATTACAAAACAATTCCAAGGTTCATCACTCTCAAGAACATGAAAATAATGTGTTTGGATGAAGGAAATTGAAAGTAAATCAAGTTTTCACAGGATGAAAGGAGTCCAATGTACTTTTAATGGAAATTAAACAAGTTTGCTTTGATGATATTGTTCTCTTTCCTCCAATAATTATCTAAAAATTAGAATATTATTGAAGCATAATAATACCACAACTATTTATCTTAATTTCCATCAAGGCACAGCTATACTACATAAGCCATGTGTGACTTTCTGCACATTGCCATCTATCAAAAATTTAAAGCAGGGTCACAAAATATCATGACATGGATTGTTCAAGAAATTTTCCTCCAGAATAGAATGGAACTTCTCCAGCTGACCAACTGCTGCAAAGCATCATCAAAAGCCTGCCTATTCCCTAACATGCAAGCATTATTCTCATGTCTTCTTCAAAAAGGAGAAGGGAAAAAAAAAAAACTAACAATCCCCCATGCTTCAATCACACGTGCATTACCATAATCAATTTACAGAAAGTTAATAACACTCACATTATCAGGTATTGGTTGTGATTTGAAGTAAGGTGACAGACTACCATGCAGAAGCCTCGAACAGAATTCCTACATAGGCCAAATTATATCATATTAGTTAAGTTGGATATTCTCAAAGGGGAAAGAAATAAGAATAGTGAAGAAAAAAATTACTTCTATGTTGCTTGGTGTTGGATTGGACTCTAATAAATACTTTGAGCTCATTCTGTTGTCAAAAGCAGTCACCTATCAAGCCAGTACATGTAAATTTCATTGAGCTATAGCTTCAGCAAAATATACAAGTGAAACTACCGCTGGAACTTGAAGAAAACAATTAGTTGCTAGCTAGGAAACTAACCACTGTATTTTCTGAATCTTCAATCCCAAATAATGTTAAGAAGGGCTTTGCTTGGTTTTCATCTGCAATATCTATGTATATGAACATTATCTGCACCAGAAGGACAGAATCAGGAAATTAAGCTAAGAAAAGGCAGCAACTTCAATTAAATTACCCAAAGCAAGTACCTTTGATATGAACTTTCTGGCAATCTCTTGAAGAGGCTGAATGAGATTTTTGAAATCATCAGCATCTGCAAAGACAATAACCTGCAGAAAAAGGAAGTCATCTCAAAATTTACTCCACCAGACCACTTTAGCATGATTAGCATTGTTTTTAGTGTAGCCGTTGATATAGAGAACATATGACAAATGTTCTATTATTGCTATTTACATGATTACTGATGTGACCATGGGATAAACTTCTCACTTAACAAATGCTCGAGGAAGAGTCAAAATCAAAGTTTCCAACATGGGCACCAGATCTACTTGTACAGTTTCATTACAAATTGTTTAAAAAAAAATTGAAAGTTTCTGGAAGAGTGCTGCTATGCGGCCTGGGTTTGATTTTGCTGTACATGTTTAGCTTTATATGTGGGTTCTCTCATTCTAGAAAATCTAAGAGGTGAATGATAGAAGACAGTGTAATACACACTATATTATACTGTTGCACACTGCATAAAATTCCGTATCTCATCATATATGGAAAAATGAAGGAAAATCAAATTATTTAGAAGCACTGATATGCCTTGAAAAATAAATGAACAAAGAACAATAGATTGACAATAAAAAAAAGTTAACATTTAGAACAATGGAATCAAAAAATTAATTTCTGCCATAGCAGTGCCTCATCCTACTTTTTCTGCATTCACAATGCATGTAAGTTACAAGTATCAACCTGAAGTTTGACAGGACTGGAGTAAACTCTGGCAGAGTTCAGTTCAGTAAGAATGGTAACAAGGGGAAACTTGTTATATTCCAGAAACTGTAATATTGTGTCCTTTTCAAAGATCCCTCCTACAAAGCAGACAAGTTTCCATTCATGAATTCAGTAAATTGAGGCTGATTGGCATAATTCATTAAACATGAAAAACAAGAAAGAACGTCGGAAAGGCAATCTCTGTAAAGATGAAACAGGGTACAAGTTGGTTGAACATCAGCAACTCACCATAAGCTGTGTATTTTTCAGGCTCACTTTTAACAATTCCAATGAAATTGTCTTTAGCATTGATATTTGGGAAGAGAATTTTAGCAACAGCAGAGCTGCTCACTTCAACAAACTGGATTTCATTGTCAATGGTTGCTGCTTTTATAAATTCTTCATAATCATGTCCCTAAGAAAAGTTTCATGTTTATTAAGAGAAATCCCAAAAATGTGAAGACATGTAAAACTTGATCTGGTAAATAGAAAATTTAATGCATTGAAACATCAAGGGGTTAGTAGAACTATGAATTACAAAAAAGCATAAAAGCTTAAGATGCTTACAGCTACATATAGTTGCTAAAGACTAGTAAAATCCCATGAATATCAAAGAGGAGAAAAATTGTAGTGATGAGATGATGCTCAACCATTAAAAATCTTGTTACCTTTCAAACTCTGAATTTTTAAAATATAGTTGACTGTGCTGCATATTATATCAAACTTTCATAAGCAAGTGTTATAAGCAAAACAAAACTACATAAAACTAAACCTCACCATCCCTCATCATCAACATATTAAAAACAATTGAAGAAAATAGTTTGCAGAACGATTCTTGTTAGTAAAACTGAGTTGAAGTCATGGACCATCATTTACTTCAGTTAACTGCAGCGTACCAATTCTGCCAGGAACTATAGCATGCTGGAGGTGTTTGTTAGATAGCTAGAAGAAATCCAACGCAAAAACATTCAGGTGTTATAAGCTCTAAAGCCTAAGAGACGAGATGAGCACAAAGTTCAAAATCAAACATCGAACACCAACCAGTCAGGCAAAAAGATGCAACATATGTAAGACCCAATTAACAGAACAGTCAATGGTGATAAAGCATTCATTTAACAGCCCTTTCTCAAAGCACAACACTCCACCTTTGGTTAACTGTCATGAAGTGCAACAACTCCGCCATTGAGGCAAGGACCGAGTGCAAATTCCAAATGTGCGTTTCTGTATTTCATTGACTACTCGCTAGCATGTTTATACTTCAGATAAAAATTTATCAAAGAAAACATGAGGCAGTTTAAACATACATACCTCAAATTTATCAAAAAGACCAAGAACAAACAAATGATACTTCTTCTGAAAATCCTCAGCCTCCACACTTGAACTTATCCTAATAACAGGCACACCTGTCTTTTTCCTAGCCCAGATCACTATATCTTCCCTGATTTCAAATTAATCACACGAAATCAAACAATCAAGATCGAGCACAACTAAAAAAAAATTGTTTAACAAGGCAAGAGAACAATTTAAGAAAAACTTCTGTTAATCACTGGTAATTTGACATTAGGAAACAAAAGCATTAAAACCATAAAAGGAGACATACCCGGAAAATCCACCAGTGTAAACCTGAGAGGTCCCGTTGACAAAAAGAAGCAGAGTAGGGAAGCCTTTGATCCCAAGAGTTGAAGCAACTTTTGGGTACCTTTCAGCATCAAGTTTAGCCATCAAGACAGGACTCCCCAACTCCTTGAGCTTATTAGCAGCCTCAGCAAATTGAGGCATAAGCTCAGCACTTCTTACACACCAAGGTGCATACCCAAGAATCAACACAAACTCATTCTGATCAGTAATCCTTCTCGCATTATCACTGTTCAGCTCAAGAACTATCCTCTGTGCTTTGGACAATACCTCAGCCTCCTTCTGTTGGTCACCTTGCTGCTGCTCTTCTCCTCCTCCTCCTTCTTGCTCATCAATTGCTATCAATTCTTGTAAATCACTATCAGCACCGTCATTATCAGTTTCAACTGTTGGGTCTTCATTGGCAGTGACAAAGATGGTAGAAGTGAGTAAAAGGAGGATGGTGAAGGTGCAAAGCATAGATCTTGAGGTGGGTTTTGCGGGAAACATGCTGGTTTTGTTGAAAGGAGAGGTTTTTCTGTGTTGTTTGAGATTTGTGTAGGTGGGGGGTTGAGGGTTTTCTGAATCTTGGTTAAAAGGTTTTGATCCGGAGATCTTCCTTAATTGGTGGAGGTTATTAAGGGAGTCATGCGTAAAAGGGCAAAATTGAGAGATAGGAATGAACGTGAAGGGCAGTATTAAAGTCATGTCTACATGATATATAAAAAAAATAAAAAAAAATCATGTGTCCTTTCCTTATGATTAGAAAATCCCCTTGCCTGATCAACATGAACAGTTTGTGGCTATTTGGGAACAATTTCTTCTTCTTCTTCTTCTTCTTCCGACGAGCATGCAGAATTTTTGGTTATTTGGAAATTGGGTGTAAATACTGAAAATATTTATAAAAAAAAATATGTAATTTTTTTATTTAATAAGGTGAAAATATATTAAAATAATATTTTTTATATGTTAAAATTTATTTTTAATATTAATAAATAAAAACGATTCAAAAATATGAAAATATTATTAATTCAAAATTAAAAAAATAAAAATTCTCAAAAAATAGCAAAAATAAATACACTATAAACGAGATGCCTCCTTTACATTCTTTTTATAATCTATAAAAGCCCTTCTCTGTTCATCAACTCCAAGTCTACAATTTGATTTTTAATATGTTTGGGTTAGGTTTTTTCATGATTGATGCGTATTCTGCTGGCTGGGTCATAGACAGAACAGACCATTTACTTTGAAATGAGGCATCCATGAAGATTATCTTCCTCAAGGAGGATGGACGGATGAATAACCTCGTGATCTCTATCTATTGATTGTATTAGTACCAGCTGCGGCTTCTTCGTTCTGACATTTCTTTTGATGAAAACGTTTATAAAATGTTTCCGGCAACTTGTGAACTCGGTAAGCGAAAGTAATTTTAACACATCCATGGCAACACACCCCAATTCCTTGCTGTCAACTTTGTCAACTTTCCACATCTCTCAGTCTGGACAACCCAAAACCAGAAAGAGATTAACATTTGTGACAGTGACATAACATCCCTTCTGATTCATTCCTAATGGGAAAGGAACACTTCAGGACAGGAAGAGCTTATTTGCAGTGCTTTACAGCGCTAGCATTGACTGAATGCTGCTAAATCATAGGTTGGGATCTGGGGAGAAAGAAGAGCCCTTGTACACTTACTGCCTGATGATTGATTGTGCTTCATGTATTTTCGTTCAACAACAACATTAATCTCACTTCGAAACAATATACATGCAATCTTTCTTACATCTATCACTTTCGGCTCTTTCATACAGTATGCACACATTCATACAAATACACATTTATTACCACATATCTTAAACATGGGAACAAGCCGAGAATGAAAGACGGAAATTTCACTTGAATCGATTTCTCTTCTCAATAAAATGGAATTCATGCAAGGACAGCAACTCAAGATGCTGTATTCACAGAGTGATACCACAAAGCCATCAGGCCATAGTTCGCAGCATGGCAGAAGGACCTCAATCATAGGTGCATGTATTTTTCTTGAACTTGATAGGTTTAGAGCTGCTAGAATCAATGACCAAGGGACAGGAGATTTGTCTTCGATGCTTTGTCCTGACCAGCTTTCCTACCACATTGCCTCGTGATTTAACATCAAATTTCAGTGTCAATGGAACTACAATACCAGTTTGTGAAACTGTTAGACTTGATCCAGCTCCATACAAAGGAACCTTATTTCCTTCCACAATCACTGATACAGTCCTGCGACTCTTTCTTGGCTGATAGTATTTCTTCAACTGCGGCATTAAATGGAAATCAGTAACACTCATTATTGATTTTGATACCAATTATAGACCAAGTTCTCTAATTGGAGGAATGCAAAGAGACATCATGCAATTACTTCAAACTTGCAACACAAAGCATAAGTTCTTGACATAATTTCAAAACATTTTAAGTTCTATTGGCTTTGAAGGGTCTATCCCGAATCCATCGAATCCTCACTGATTTGGATTAAATATTATTACATGGTAATGCAAAGGATTGTACCTGACCAGTTGCGATGGGGACCTCTGAGTATATAAGATTGATTGGTGTGGAGCTGACATGAATGCCAAATAGTGTAGCAGGGTTGTAAACACTCATCCTCAATGAACCATTCACTGTAAGCAGCTTTGTAGGAACACCAGAGGAGTCAGTACCTTCCCCAACATAAAAATTATTTACGGCCAAGCTCTGCAAGATTCAGATTTTCCATTAGAAATGAACTTCAACAGAGAAACATGTTACCTCAAGAACCACATTGACTAGTTAGTGAGTGACACACACTAAACGGCTTAATTCATCCTGTGATGGAGATATGTTTGGGACCATCCAAGGCTAATTCATAGAAATATTATCAAGGCTTCAAATACAATGACTCCCTCTGACTAGTTGAACCACGCTAATCACAAACTCTGAGAATCTTCCAAAGAAGACAGGAAAATGATACAAAGAAATGGCTTTTAAAGGTTGATGATGAATCTCAGCAAGTACAAGTCCCAGATATAGATTTTAAATCCAATTAGGGTGGCACAATAACTCTGTGTTGGTCCTTTTGATCACAGAATTCAGCTGGTTGATTGAATTATTCAGCTGTATGTACAGGGAGTTTCAAGTCCTAGTTATTTAGAAAGATGGCCTTCCACAACATTTTTCATTGTCTGGACATGGTAACAATGAAAAAAAAAGACAATGACCTGAACTAGAGTACGGGTAAATATCCTCACTAAGCAATCATGCAAAATATCCTCTCTAAGCAAAAATATTTGACAGAGGCTTCTTTACAGCAGATCAATTTTGTCTAAATAAAGACAACCCTTGACATAGAAGATAGTGGATCTAAGGCTATGGAACATGCATGGGTGTGGGCCTTTTGTCAAAAAACAATCAGCTTTAACTACATGCATTGTACTATTGACCATCTCCAGAGAATTAACCATTGGCTGCTAGTTTCCAAGTTCCTATACATTTCCACAGATTCTAGAAGTAGTTATGGATGAAAATACAACCAAATGGAAAGCTACAAGTATAAGGTCCCTATCATACACTTTCTGATTAAATACATCAGATTCTTCCTTTTCTTCTTCTTCTTCGTCGTCTTCTTCTTCTTTATATCCTATCAATATAACAATGCTTGAAATTGTACAGCAGTCACATACATGTACTCGATCAGACAATTGGACTAGATCCATCAACAAATCAATGGTGCTTACAAACTCTAGACGTTCAAATTGTATAATAAGAAATGAAAATGTTAAGCAAACAGTTAAAGTGAAGTCAAATTTTCTTTGTGGCATCTGTACCAAATTCCAACTATTTATTGTATTTATACTTTATCTGTTCCCTAGAGCTTTAAACAGCCCAATTATTTCAAAATGAATAACTTATTGCAACATTGATTCAACCTGATGAAATAAATGCTTGTATAACAGTTGCAGAAAAGGTACAGCAGCATTAATTTACAGTAATGTCCATTCTAATCCACTTACAAAGTTCAATTTTCGGCGAGAAAATGTTTGTTCTAATGACTGTATTAAGCAGACCAGATAATAAGAGAAAATGAAACTTAAAACTGGCATACCTTGACAGTAATCTCTGCTTTGTAAGGCCTGCTAGCACCCCATATAATCAAGCAAAAAACTGTAAACAAAAACACAAAACTTAACAGAGCAATCAAAGCCTGAAACCTTCTGGTAAACGCTTTATCCTCATCATCATAGTTCCCTTCTTCCATGATAACATTACACTCAGGCCACCCCTTATCATTCCACCCCTTATTATCATTTCTTTTCCTGCTACCACTTTTTCTCCCTGAAGAGGACCTAAAGATCCCTGAAAACCTACTAGCCGACGAGTTCCTTGAGTGGCGACCATAAGAAGGGTGTGAAGGTGACTCCATTGGACTTGGTTGCATAGAAGACGACTTGTCTCCATCATGTGAGTCCCTTGAAGGGCTTTGTACGTAATATGCAGGACGTTTTGGAGACCTTGAAGGTGAAGATGGAGCTAAACTAGTAATATCAGATTCAGATTTTGCGGAAAGCATTGTAAAACAACAGCGTCTTTCCTAGTTTTAGACACTATAAACAATGGAAGTAATGAGACAAGAGAGTTGAGCTTATATGTTTCCACTCAGAAACATTTCCAATTTTGAGATAAGGACTTCAACAACCAATCCAAAAACCAGCACGAGTGATTCAATAGTACAGGAAACTGGAGATGTCTGTACCTTTTTAGTGAGAAACTAAGCAAAACAATAGCATATACTGATAGAAATGACCTGGTAGCTAGTGTAGAATCAAGAAATGGAAATTTGAGCAGGAACCCAAAACCTGGAATGACCACAGTAATCTAGACTCTTAATGGAAAACTCTTTTATGACACAAAGTTCTTGAAACAAGCACTGGCGACACGCACAAAAAAGATAGTAAGGGCACTAGAACTGTTTACGCTTTATTATAGCTATAGTGACAGCACAGCCACAAGGTCACTTCTCTATGTTATCTATCTAGCTGTTCTTCTCTCAGTGCATGAGATGAAACTTGTGTTGGAGGTAGATACTTTCTTTTTATCCACGACCCAATGAGTAGTAGTAGGCTTCGCATGTTAAATTAGGCTTGGATTGGAGGAGCATATGGCAGAGCCTCAGGTTCGGCAAAGTGTCGGCAGGCTAACATGTTATTCTAATGCAAGATTTGGTTGCCATGCCTTTTCCTTCTTTCTTTCTTTTATTGTGGTCTTGACTACGCACCTAATTAGATTCGTTTCTTGTCTGCGTCTTGCTCCAGCTCAATGCCTTGGTGGATTATAGACATCAACGACAACATCATCGTAGATTTTAAAATATTTTGTATGGTTACTGGCCTGAGTATGATTTTTCAAATATTCTTAATTTACTCTGATTTATTATATATTTTGGTTTTGTTTTTAGTTTTAATTTTTTCTTTTAATACATATATGGTTTGGTATGACACTTTCCACATTGCATTATTATGGAATAAAAAATTGCATACTACAAATAAGTGAGGTTTATTTTTTTTTAATACACTGGACAATATTAATTATCTTACCTTATGTCTTATGTTTGGTGTGCTTGCGCGATGATGGAAATAAATAATTTGATTTATTTTATGTTTGTTAGATAATAGGTGGGACTCATCCAACTCAAGATATCTAAATTGTTTTAAAAACTAAAAAAAATAATTAATCTGATATAATCTGATCAAAAACTCGAGTTAAACTACAACCCGATTAGCCTGAGATAAAATACTATTCAAAAATTCATTGATTTTTTTTATATATTTTTTTATCAAAACAAGGTTATTTTGATTTTTTTTCAATTTAGATCAACCCGAGTTAACCCTCTTAAGTCATTACTTGAATTTTATCTTAAGTCGATTATTAAATTAGATTTTAAAACTATAATATTAACTATTTATATTCTTATGTTGACTCTATTTAATGATCAACTCGATTTGTGACCTGGATCTAATCTCAAATTAATCTTCAAGTTAAGTTTTAAAATTAAAATAATAATTATTTTTATTTTTATATTAATTTAATTTAACAATTAAACCGGCATCAAGTCGATTCGGGTTGTATGGTATAAATTATTGAACTGGTACAACTGGAGAGTTTTTTTGAATTACTTTTGCATTGATGAAAATATAAATACAGTGCTTCACAAATTAATTAACTAGCTAGAACAAACACTAAGTAAATATAATAACTTTATTTAGAGTTTATCATCCATCTAATACTAATATTAAATAATAAAATATAATAAGAACCTTGGAACACTTAATTCAAGGCATGATGTGGAATGCCCTCCCATGTATTATATACCTTCTAGAAGATTAGTCACACGTTTATGTTATTTCATTTCCCATCTCTTTCATAAACAGGGTGTCTTTCCCTTGTATTAATTTATTCATTTTTTTATGGTTCTCTATTCAAACTCACTCTCTGTAATTGACCTACGGCCCTCCCTGTGTCATCTTTGTTAAAGCAGTGATTTAAAAAAAAAATAAAAAATGCAATTGGTAATGGTGACTTAAGAAATAAAAGATTAAACTCAAATACAAATACAAACTAATCATGAACATAACCTTAAATCTAAAAAGTAAGCTCTAAACCCTAATGCTAATCTATCGCTAACCTTAATTAATTAATAACCCTAAAAACAAACACTAATTAATTAATTAATGACCTCCTCTTAAATACAAGCAATTAGTTTCTTCTAAACTTGTTTGCTTGCGTGTTTAAATTTCTTAACAAGAAAGCAAGTTCACCCTTCAAACTCAAGCTTGAAGATAAGCACCTTGAGACTTGTCAAAAGCAGTGAGAACAAGTAGAAGAGAACAAAATGGCGAGCTTGGAGATGATTGGGACCCATTAACTTTTTGATGATTATAGAATATTTTAGATGCTTAAACAAATTTTAAAGATGTTGAGTGCATGCTCAACCCGACTAATGACTAGTATTAAATTAACTAATGATTATCATCAAATTAGCCTATAAATTAAATTTTAAAATTATAATAATAAATATTTTTAGTATTACATTAATTCAAATCAATTATCCCAACTTTTTTTGAACCCTGTTCAACTCATTTAAGCTTGTTTTAATCATGATTAAATTAAGTCCAACATAGAGTTGTTTTGACCAAGTCGAACCGAATGCAAGCGAGCCCATGTTAGGCTTGAAAAGCTATTTTTTAGCTCAGTTTGACTCCTTTTAGGTTCAATTCAATTAGATCTTCTAGTCCTCTTTTTCCCTTTCTTCCTTCTCTCTTTTTTTTTATCTAGTTTATTACTAGTTATGTGGCACGCGCTACGCCGTGGGTCATTTTTTTCCATAAAAAATATTTAAAAAAATTAAAATCTAAAAGTATTAGATCTTTCTGCAAAGCTACACCTAAGAGTTTTAGGTCTGGATGCAATGTCTGATCCAAGAGTAATATTTATAATATTAATAATAATATTAAACTTGCATGATCTATATTTAAGTGGGTCTGGTTACAACATGAGACCCAAAAGCCTTAAATGTAAGTCTAGCGGCAAGGTCGTGTCATAAAAATATAATAGCTAAATAAAAAAAATTTTATATTACAGAATGAAATTAAAAAAAATAAATTAATTGAAATGAAAAAAAAATTTAAAAAAAAATAAAGCAGAGCAATATTCCCATGAATAGTGCTTTGTGAGGAGGGATACAATAAAATCCCCTTATGAGATTACAATAATCTAATGAAAAAAAATCATAAAATTTAATTATTAATCAAATATATATTAAAAGATGAAATTGAAAAAAAAAACTAGTTAAGAAAAAGAAGCAAATCTTAATCAACTGGTTTCACCCATCAAATCAGGTTAATCCTTCAAACCTGGGATCCATGTCATGAGAATGTAATAATTAAATAGAAAAAAATTAATATTAACAAAATAAATTAAACAAAAAAAAGATTAATTAAAATAAGAAAAGCAAAAAAAAACCTATAACTACTATTTTTTTTTTCAAATTTATTAATATTATATTAACAATATTCATTATAATAAAAATAATGGTATTTATAATACAAATAATAATATTTTTAATATTAATAATTATATTAAATTTGCATTACCCAAGTTTAAGTAGGTCTAGGTGCAACAACAAGTCCAAAAGCCTTGAGTTTGGTTACAACACTAGACCCAAGAACCTTGGATGTAGGTCTGGCTGCAAGATTGTGTTATGAAAGTGTGACAACTAAATAGAAAAAAATTAATATTAAAAGAAAAAAAAGAAAAAAATTAATTGAAAAAAAAAAACAAAGCAAAGTACTATTCCAATAAATAAGTATAATAAAATCTCCTCATAAGATTATGATAATGTAATGAAAACAAACAAAACAAATCATAAAGTTTAATTCTCAATCAAATTGATATTAAAAGATGAAATTAGAAGAAAAAACTAATTAAAAAACTGAATTAATTGGGTTAACCCGCTAAACCAAGTTAATCCGTCAAACTTAGGATCTGTGTCATGAAACTATGATAACTAAATAGAAAAAAATTTAATATTAACAAACTAAATCAAACAAAAAAATATTAATTAAAAAGAAAAAAAACTTGTAACTAAAAGGCATCTACCTTTCACTATGGATTTTCATAGTGCAATCCATAATGAAATGTTGATATCTTTTCGTTGTAGTTACAATATTAAAAGATAAAATTGAAAAACAACTAATGAAGAAAAAAAATAGAATCAACCAGATTAACCTGTCAAATCAGGTTAATCCGTCAAACCTGGAATCCGTACCATGAAACTGTGATAAATAAATAGAAAAAAATTCAATATTAACAAACTAAATCAAACAAAAAAATATTAATTAAAAAGAATAAGCTTGTAAATAAAAGGCATTTACCTTTCACTATGAATTTGCATCGTGCAATCCATAGTGAAAGGTTGATCTCTTTTTGTTATAATTAAAATATTAAAAAATGAAATTGAAAAAAAAATAAAGAAAAAAACAGAATCAGTTAGGTTAACCTGCAAAATCAGGTTAATCCATCAAACCTGAGATTCGTGTCATGAGAGTGTGATAATTAAATAAAAAAATAATATTAATGAACTAAATTAACAAAACAAATATTAAAAATAAAAAAACTACAAGAAGAAAAGAAAAAAAATCTGAATTTACCGAGTTAATTCGTCAAACCAAGTTAATCCATCAAATTTAATATTCATATCATGAAAGTTTGATAACTAAATAGAAAAAACAATATTAACAAACTAAATTTAAAAATTAATTAAAAAAACAAAGACAAAAACAAAAAAACTAAAGGTATCAGCCTTTTCACTGTGGATTGCACTGTGTTTATGGTATGAAAAAAGTTTTTGTTGCGGTTGGTTCATATAAAATGTGTATTTGGTTAAAATTATGGTTTGACTTTATTTTGTCAAAAATCATGTAATAATATGTTTGGTTAAAATTATGATTGGGGTTGGTGTTTAAAAAAAGACTAAATTGGACATAAAATAATTTATTGTTTGTTTTAATAGGAAAAATTACATTTAGTACAAACAATAAATGACATAAAAAGAAATATGTTTTTTTTTTAAATGAACATTATTTTCCCATCAAACTTGTTGCAATCTCATCACGAACAAAATCCATATGCGAAGCCCTCTAGTGCTCACGTGTTTGTGATTGTGAAACCACATCACTTAAAGTATCAATAAGAACAAAATCAGGATGACGATCAAACTTGTTAAATGCAACATCTTAGATGGACTTTCTCTGAATGTAGTTATACAATGTCATTAATGCTATAATAATTTGAACTTGAATTTTGTAAGGAAACACTAGAATATTTTGCAAGATTCTCCACCTTTTTTTTCCAAACTTCAAATGTATGTTTTATTACATATCGTAACAATAAATGGACATGGTTGAATATTTCTTCCTGACTTTGAGGTTGTTCTCTTCTATAAAATTTTGGAAGATGATATCTCTCACCTCTATATAGCCCTAAGTAACCATACTCATTTAGATATCCTAAATCAATAAGATAATACTTCCCTATAACAAGATAATAAAAGTACAAAACTTATTTTATATTGCAAACAAAATAAATTTATTCAAATTGAACAACACTCAAATTTTTTATTTCGCAATACCTTCTGGTGGCTTTGAAAATCTTATATTTGGATTATCAATCACCTCATGAAATATTCTTATCTCGTGTGTATTACCTTCCCATCCAGCCCAAACAAATGTAAATTGCATGTCAAAGCTACATACTGCCATTATATTTCGAGTTGGTATACCTTTTATATCAATAAATGGTATTTGATTTGTTTATAATACATAAGCACGTACATGTGTTTCATCAATCGCGCCAATATAATTCTACAAAAACAAAAAAATAGTTTCAGAATCAATTTAAATGTACTTCAAATATTTTTTGTAACCCTTTTTTAAATTATTTAACAACTTAGATAAAGTATTTTTCGCCTTGAAATGTAGCATATATCTTGGATTCATTGCTATTTTTATTGGTGTTGTTGAGAATTATGGATCTACCGGTTTGATACAATCAACAACTACCAAGCACACTGACCTCAAAGCTTCATTAAAATATCTACTTACGATTTCACTTGAATGTTGAAAGCTTTCATGAACTTCCTTATTTAAAACTCCTAGAGGTAAAGTATAGAGAAACATATCTACGTTCTCAATAACACTCGTCCTTCTAAACTGTTTTAGCCTGTATAATGTTTTCAAATCAACACATAAACTCTGTAATGTTTATGCATGTATTTGAAACATGTTAACACAACATACCCAATGTCAATTTACAATTTCAGTCAATCATATCATTCTTGTATTGTATGAAACCATAAATGATTCTATGTAAATATAATTATATAATACAAAGTTAGTGCTCCAACTGTTCATAATATTAATTTATTGCGATCACACTCTCTAAGCCAAAACAATTCGCCTTCCTCATCATCATCGTTTTCATTTGCATCATCATCGTCATTGTCATCATTTATATTATTCTCATTACCAGCACCACACTACCTCCAAAACCATTTGACATATATTGAACAACATTATTCATAACATTGTCATACTTGTTATCAAATAGATCATTAAACTAATTTGTATCCATATTTACAACATAATAAAATTTTCACCTATGAAATTTTCATAAACATATGTATATAAAAGAATCTGTTTTGGATATTTAAATTTCATGGTGTCTTGAGCTTAAATCAAAACAATAAATGTGCAAGCATTCCCAAATAATCATAAATAAACCAAACTACACCAACCATTCCAGAATTCTAAAAGCTAACACTCAATAGCCAATAGCCAACAAGAAGCATACAACACAACAACATGTACCACTTATTCAAACTAAAAAATTACAATATTTAATTCATGTTACAACAACAAACACATCATAAATGATTATAACAAGTCAAACCACATTTAAAACCTACGACAACTAGCTTCTAACAAGAAGCAAGTCAATTATTTTCAACCCTCTCAAACATCAACCATTATCCAACAAATACAAATAAGATACAATTGCTCAACATAACGTACATTATAAATTAGAAGTGTGAAAAAATATCAATGACTAACAACAAAGTAGCAACAACAACTCATGAAGTGCACCTCACCATAAGGATTTGTATTGTGCTCTTATAACTATCGAAAATAAAAAATAGAATCAATGTTATATATAATTGCTAAGAAATAGAATATAAATAAGAATAAGTATATTATAGTAGATTTACACTTATATCAAGTTTTTACAGTTAACCTTCTCTCGAATACTAATTTTAGCCATTGAAATTTTATGTTTATATCTCTAATTTCTACCCACATTTCCCTCCTACTTCTAAATATGAAAAACCTTTATAATCTATTTTATGCTAAATCCTTTTTCATCCCAACCACTTGATGTGCATTCACTCTTAGTGGATATACTATCAACCAATCAATCTAAATGCAAAAAACAGTTGTGATCCCATTCATGAACCCTTTTTTTTTTTCACTCTTTTGTGTACATTGTTAAACTCCTTTTCTTTTTCCACTACTATTACTAGGATTGCTAGTACTATTGGCAAAATTTACACCAGCCATTATATTATTGACATCCTTTATAAAATTTGGTAAACTATTCTCCTTAGAATCAACATTACCTCCCTTTAAATATGGATCCTCAATAAATGCATTATTTCTCCTTTCACTGAAATCATCTTCTTCAAAATCTAAACCTTGTGATGGAGCCAAAGCATACTAATCAATAGCCACAATGTTTGAAAACATGATATTGTATTTACAACATAATGCAAGATTGATACCAACATGCCTAAACTTTTGGGCTCCTCGTATCTCCTATAATAAAGGACAATCCAACATAAATGCATCATAATTATTGTAACAGCAAAGAATAAAATAGTTTATTGTAGTTGTACACGTATAGAAAAAAAAAAAAAAACAGACCTTGATTTTAGATTTCCACCACTCCTTAAATGCCAAAATTGTTCCATGTTTACTACTCCAACCTACTCCTGTTTCAGAAATCAATTATTTCCATATTCTCCAATCTTTTTTTATTTTGTCCCACTTATTCTTTATTTTTTCTTTTGTTAATGCAATGTTAGTCCGCTTCTTAAAATAATTCATAACATATTTTCAACCAATTTTGTTGAAATGTGTGTTCAGTCATATAACTTTCTCAATTACCTTAATACAAATGTCACAAAATGTATTCAACTTCTCTCTAGTCTGAAAAGCCTTATCTTGTGATTAAGAATCTTCCATGTTCACTGTTAAAATGTTTTATCTAACATACAATTAATAGATTACTTTCCTAAAGGCAATGTAACAGACATGGACTATAATTATAAACATGTAACTTAAAAAAAAAAAAAAACCTACATGTTAGTCATTGAACAACAAATCTTCATCAAATATTGGAGTTCTATAGAAAGTAGAGCAAATATAAACAAGAAATGCAAAAACAAGGAAAGATATTTACATAACAATGGGTGGTCTCATATCACTTGGTAATCTTATATTATTTTATTTCTTTTATATTTTTCTAACTACAAAACTTTTAGGCTTGCGACAAATAAGTAGAATATAACAAATAAGTAGAGAAAAGTACAAAAAATAGGGAAGGGGAAATTTACTCAAACTAAAATAAGTTTGTAAGGGTAAACAATAATTTTAGCTGACTTGCAATTTCTTCTCTCATCATTTTTTAATTAACAAATAAATGTTTTGAACCACAGTATAAGTTCAAAAGAAAACTCTTTTTAGCTTTACAATTTGGAACGTTGATTGATATAACAGGGTGTTGAATAGTAAATAAAGCACGCCAGCAACAAATTCTCAATTCAACACCTCAAGACTCGCTTAAACAAAATTCTACACAACAACCAGTGTATGCTCAAAAATTGAAAATATGTCTAAGAAATGCAGAGTGAGCAGAAAAATATATATATTCAACTTAATTAGTCGAGTATCAACCTGACACACACAAACACACTATTATAATGGAAAATAAATCTAATCCTTCGCCCCCTTCACTCCCCCACCCTCTCTTCCCCTTTCTCTCTATCCAAAGTACCTTTATTTTAAAATACCAATTAATATTAGTTTTCTTTGATCCCTGAGAGCACTGAGATCTTATTCATACAGGTGCTGAATTCTCCTCAAAAGACTATGGCCATACAAGTCTCTTTCACATACATACTACTCTTGGTATTTAAAAATATCTTTCTATATTTGTGATACTAATCTTATAAACTCTTTGTTGTACAAATTTAGAGCAGCTAATTAAACAAATAAAAACATGAGATAGTGCTGATGAGCACAGCATAATGAATTAATAAATCACTACAGTAATTTTTTAAATAACAGCTAACAAACTATATTCACAACTCACTTTTTATGCAAGGTAGAGGGGAAGAAAAAAAAACACGGTCCTCAAATGCTTAAGTGTAATATCAGTTGTTAGAGCTCAGAACATTTTTCAGGAGATTTATCCCCCAACATGACCACATAAAAATAAAAAATAAAAAAAAAGATAACTAGATTAGTCACTAATATAAATGGGGGTGTGGGATGGTGAGCAAACAGAATGAGCCTTAGAGATCTGTTGATCTGGACAAAAAGCAACTAGATCTCTAAAGAGAGCTTAGCCTTAAAGATCTGTCAACTATGATGAAGAACAAAGGAAAGTGATGGCTTCTTGTTTGGCCCTATGATGGCTTTTCAGGAGCTGAAGGAGCAATTATGAAGAAAAAAAGTTTTGATATCTTAATAGTTTGGCGCAGTAATAGGTTTTAAGGATCTAACGACAAATATGGAGTAATAGCTTACTGATCTTTTTATGGCTTTTACAAATCTAGGGGGTATGGTGACAGAAATCTTTTACATTCTGGGTATTTGGATCTGGAGGAGTGATGGCTTTTAGGGATTTTTCAGTCTCTGGTGAAGAAAACAAAGTGAATCAAAATCTCTAGAGCAATGGTAACAGTGTTGTGTTTTTGTAAGGGAAGGATAATGTTGTCTAGTTTTTTCAACAGTCTTAAGCACCACAAATTTGTCAAATTTTGATTGTTTGTTTACTGTCTTCAGACCAGCTTTTCACGTGAAAAGTTGTCTAAAACTACTTCAAATTAACTGCGGCCATACCTCAAAAATTGACGTGGAGTCCACATATTAATAGCAGCTTCCTATTGTTACCAAACAATAAAAAATTATGTTTGGACTAACCGCAAAAGCCACCGCAGAGCCAAACACTATCTTTCTGACACACTATGATTAACTATGCAGAATTCTAGATTATCCCACATGAATTATTCACCATTTTTTGCCCCTATACGGAACACTGGTAATCAATCCCTTCTAGAGTGGCAGTATTTTACCATAAAGAAAAAAAAAGAGTAGCAGTATTTAACTATACAACTGACCTTGATTTGAATTGTTCAACTGCAATAGAGATCAATAATTATTGTGGTTGTGCTTTCCAAAAGACTTTTTTTGCAAGCCCTCTGTATGAAGTTGAATAAGAGAGGGAAGAGTAGTGTCTTCAACCGTGAGAGGAGTTCAAGGAGGTGGCAGGTCTATTGGCAGACTTTTTTTGCAAGCCCTATGTGTGAAGGTTGAATGAGAAAGGGAAGAGTAGTGTCTTCAATCGTGAGAGGAGTTCAAGGAGGCAGCAGGTCTATTAGTAGAATTTTTTTACAAACCCTCTGTGTGAGGTTGAAAGAGAGAAGGAAGAGCAGTGTCTTCAACCGTGAGAGCAGTTCAAGAAGATAGCAGATTTGTTGGTAGATGGCTGGGATCTACAATCATCTACATAAAATGGTGACTGGAGGCGCTCTGTATGAGGTTGGTTAAGAGAGGGAAGAGCAGTGACGCGAGCAGGGAATAAGCTACATGAGTCAAGGTGAGTGTGTTGGGTTTTAGTGTGAGCTTGGCATGACAGAGTAAGCAGAGTGGAAAGAGTAAGGAAAGATTGCTAAGAGGAAATGACAACAAATTTGTTGACAGACACAAAACTGTTCCAAAAAATGGACGGGTCGTTTGTGTTATATGTGAGGTTGAGAAAGGGAAGCTGAGTGGAGGAGAAGATCAATAAGACAAGGGAAGCACAATGGAGGAGAAAAGTAGTGGAGAAGTTGACTGACAAAAACTATTTCTAAAAATGGCCAAGATTGTTTGCGCTTTGTGTGAGTTTGAGAATGAAAATCTAAGTGGAGGAGAAGATTGATAAGATAAGAGAAGCATAGTGGAGGAGGATAAATTGATGACTAATTTGTATTTTAGAGAGCATAAATAATTTCAGCAATGTTTTCAGAACAGTGGCCATAGTAAAAACAAGTCAAAGTTGTTTTTACTACTCCTGTGATTGGAACGCAAATTTTTATAGGACTCACGCATCAAAATGTGTGGTTTATGGTTGACCAAACACATAAAAATTATGCTAGAACCTAGAAATGGAAGCTTCCACATAACCAAATATATTCATAATTAATTTATGTTAACAACCTGTATGCTAAAGAAGAGGATGTCATGCATTGTGCCTTTATATATGGCGTAACAATGTCATTCAGTTGTAATAGAGTAGAAGGGCTACGCGTATTTGTAATTCATAATAAAATACTTATGATTATTTTTCCAGGTAAACTAAATAAACAAGGTAAAATAAAAAAGAGAATGATAAATATTCTTACTCAAAGCTACATATTCACAATTACTCTCTATATATTTTTCTAATAAAAAAAAACATTCTTCAAAGTTCAAACACAACACTATCTTAAGCATTAAAATATTATTTTATAGATAACACCCACATCCCTAGCTGAATATCATCCACGAATTGAGCCCACATCCAAATGAAGTTTTTATGAGCTTCATCAATACCCCTGCGGTGTAGCATCCACTAAAAAATAATGTAAATAAAATGATATTGAAATGATCCCAGAAACACTCGTGTACCCATCTTAATAATCACAAAGTCGAAGGCTGCTGCTCGTACGACTATCGAAATAACCCACGAGCCTGCCATTGGCCCATTGAGTCTTGGGGATACAAACGGCTAAAAAGCGACTGGTTTTTGACATTTTACCTTGTTTTGAGCTTTTATGAGAATTTTAGCAGAGTCTTTGTAAGAAAAAACTCTTAACTACACCTCGCCGTCTCTCAGTCGCAGACATATCAGAGGTCATTGGTTGCCGAAGGGCAAAAAAAAAAAAACACATGTTTCACTACAGGTGTACTTCAGCTACCCTTTTAAGGCTTTTATCTCTAAAGCATCAATTATTAATAATTGCTACAAATCCCTGCAATTCTAGTCTAAGGCACCTTTGCTAGGCACTGCTGATCAAAGACCAATCAAATCACCATGGGCTAGTCTAAAGCAATC
>NW_011502461.1:18284-20289 GCF_000495115.2 Populus euphratica | reverse complement strand
AAAAATCATTAAAAAGACATAAAAAAAATTAATTTAATATATTTTTAATAAAAAACAAATTAATCAACACTTTTGTTGTGAAAAACCCACAACAATTTTTTTTTTTTTTACGTGACATTACAAAGCTAAACTCGATTTAAGAGTTTGGTAGAGTGTCTTTTTTTTTTCCCCTTTTTTTTTTTTTTTTTACGTGGGGTGTCCAGGCCAGCTTGCGCGCACCAAGACTAATCCCCACGGCCTACTGAATACCCTGCAAACCCAGTAGGCATGTAAGACAACATAAAAGTAACAGGCTTATACGCCAGGGTTCGAATCCATGACAGTGAAAGAAGACAAGCTTCTACCACCGTTAGGTCAAGCGCTGGAATACAACCTACAACAATTCTTAATGAATATTATAGTAGCATGGTCCGATAATATATTTATTTTTTACAAGAGTAAAGAATTTTTATTTTTATAATATCAAAATAAAAATGCACCTGTGGGCACCCCAACTTATTACTCGTAATTGACAATAAAAATAAAAAATAAATCCTAAAGAGATAGATTTCATCATTTCACTATAACACCTGCAACATCCACCACAGCAAAACTCTACTAGAATGTTAAAAGTGCACCAAATAAATGGTGATTCAACAGTTTAAGCTCTTATTTTTATAATATAAAAACAGAATTATATGATATGAATTAATAGTAAATCTGGAACCCCCCATAAAATCTAAGCAAATATTAATAATTTTTTTATAATACACATTTATCATATCACGATGGTGACGCCCACACACCCCAACTTATTATTCACCCCTGATACTAAAAACAGGAAATAAATCATAGAAAAACAGATGCTGCCGTTTCAATCTGCAATCTGTAGCATCTGCATGGGAGCCAGAAACTTTAAAAATCAAAGCTACTAGAATGTCAAAATTACACTGGTTGCAAACTTAATCTTGAAACCTGATATTCATAATGGCCGGAATCCAATCCTCCTATCCAAAGATGTAATGAAGAAGATAGTTACCATCTTATCTTACCAGCCACCTCTAAATCCTTCTCAGTTGTCCAGAACAAAGGAAGGAAAAATCATTTTCTTTGTTTAATTTCATGTGAAAAATTTGGAACCGGGCTGATGCAATTGAAAAAACGAAGAACATTGTTCACCCAGCAAAGCCCAGTTTTTAAGGCCTTCTTCTGACCCATTCAAATTCTCTCGCCCTTACCTAAAGAAAACATGTCTGGTTCACAAGAAAGAAGAAATGAAGAAACATCCCTTACAAGAACATTAAAATATCTAGGACCATCTGCAACAAGAGGAGATTCAATTGCAATTTTATTGATTACAACAAACAGTCCTGTTTCGTAGCTAATGCTACCAAAAAACCTGATATAATAACCCAACAAGACCTTTTCTTCGAGGCCATCAAAGTATAAAGTTGCATTCTTTATTACATTTCTGTGCAAAAAATCGAGAACCCGTTAAAGGGACGGCCTGCCTTGAGCAAGTTATTGGATTGGGGTTAGAAACAGAGACCTTAACATCAAATATGTTAATGAGAGTGTACTGGAAGTGTGGTTTAATTCGTATTACTTGCAAATTGTTTGATGAAATGCCTGAGAGATATGTGGTTTCATGGAATACGATGATTGGTACTTGTATACAGAACGGATAGGGGGAAAGGGACATTTGATATTTTCTTGGAAATGCGAGGAGAAGGAAGCCCATGTAGCGAATTTACGTGTTGTTTTGTGTAGGCAATTGCATGCCTTTTCCGTCAAGGCTGATAGAGGAACTGCATTCCTTGATGTTTATGCAAAAAGTGGGTACTGCATGTCTGTGGGAACTGCATTTCTTGATGTTTATGCAAAACGTGGGCTGATAGAGGGAGCGAGTTGTATTTTGAAGGCAGTGTCTTTTGGTGTGGGTAATCAAAGCTTTATGAGGAGGGCTTGGTGCTGCTTGCTAGAGGGCAGGAAATGGGGCTTGATACAATCAGTTTATGATATCAAC
>NW_011502461.1:0-17875 GCF_000495115.2 Populus euphratica | reverse complement strand
TATATTTAGAGTTGGATTACTTGCTTGGAGAGATGATTAAACCGCGTAATAAAGCTGAAACTGACTGTGGCCTTCATGATCTTTAAGAGAGTTGAAAGCGAGAACCCTTGAACCACCATAAAGAGAAGCTTACATTTGGGCTGATTTACATGCTTCCTAGGGCACGTATGAGGATTATGAAAAGTCTCCGTATTTTTGCGGTGATGGCCATTCTTTTATGAAGCTTGCTTCAAGCGTTACTGGTCAGGAAATAATTGTTAGGGACACAAATAAGTTTCACCATTTCTGAAATGGATGCTGTTCTTGAGGGAGTTTTGGTGAGATGCTAGTTTGCATGCTGGTAGTCTTTTCTGAAACCGACTGTGGCACGTATGTGTTGTACAATCATCTGTAGTATTTGAATGCAAAATGTCAGGAGTTAAAGTTTGAGTGATCGACACTTCATTCATCTGAATATCATGGTTACTTTTGCTCAAGCATACGGTAAACGGACTTATCTCCAAACTTGACCGAAGGATATATTAAGCAGAGATGGAATCTTACCTTCTGAAATATAATTTTAGCAGGCAGATTGACTTACTTCTGTAATAACATGGGAGATCTCCCAAGTTACAAGCTCATGGTAATCTAATGGTCTTCACATTTTAGTCTTGCTTGTGTATTTATTTATTTATCTCCCCTCGTTTGTTTTGTGTGGGAAGGAAGTCTTCCTAGTTTCTCTCATTTTCTAACTTCAGGGTGCTTTGCTAGGCTCTGAAGCTGTATATCCAGTAACATTCTGAAGCTACGACAACTACATGGCCACCGTAATTTGCTCGGAGCCAGGGATGGATGTGGTATAATCATATCATACTCTTAAAGATGAAAATATATCGCTGTCAGTCAGAAAGAAAGAGGGAGATTCTGTAAAACCATACTTTTGGGCATTTGGAATATTTTTATTAGTTCTATGCTTTCATTTGTCTCTGTTTTCAATCATATTTTTGGGCATTTGGAATCGGAACGCTTTTAAATTCTTGGGAATTCTCAACTAAAGATTTCCATCCATTTTTAAGGTTTTCTGTCTATATTTTCTTCCAAATTACACATTAAAAAGAGTCATCATCTTGCAGTAAACTTATGTCTAATGTTAAATTATTCCAATATAAATCCTCAATGAAAAATCAAAATAGCTTGGGTGTAAAATTAATAGAAGATATAATTTAGGTATAATTCAAAATTGAGACCAGCATAATAACCTGGGTATCTATTTTAAGTTTTATCTGAATAAAATCCAATCATTTAATGTAAAAAGAGAGAGAGGAGAAATACAATATTAATTTGTTTTAAGGGAACAAGTTCACTGGATTGCTAATAATTCATGCCTCTAAAATCTGATTTATATCTCAGTATTTGACAAAAGAAGAACAACACACATGCCTTGCGATAATATAAATCTGAAGAGAAAAATAAAAGAAAAGAGAGAGAGCTAGCAATTGGTCATTTTAGCTTCATATCCTAATTGAATCATTTTTTTCCCGGTGCAGCGTATATTCCTGATTAAGAGAAAAAAAGAAAATATATTAACTCAATTCATAAACCATTGAAATTTATATACCATTAAAATTTATATGATTAGCTTTAAAACTTGTGAAATCAATCGAAGAAACTTATCTGGATATTTATATTAATTAAATAAAAAATATATTACCTTGAATTCTTACTAAAAACTTATTAGTATATCCTCTTATATTTTATACCGATTAAAGTGAGATGATTTGATTAAATATTTTTTTAATAAATTTTATGGAACATATAACTTTATAATTATTGATATTAAAATGTTAATATAGTTTTTTAATATCAGAAATACATGAGATGTTACATAAGCATCTTGATTGAAAGAAGAAGTGAATTGAAATCGGGGGTTCCCCTTCATGGGATTTATGCAAATGAAAAATGATAAAAAGTTAAATGTGCAGAAACAAAATCATTCAATAAAATGTAGAATTATTTTGTAAATATATAAACGTATAGGCAGCTGACCATTAGAACTGGAAAATTATAACTCAGAGCCTAATTTTGATAAGGTTTTATGTTCAACATAAAAAAGATTATAACTCATCGATTAATTGACAAACCTACCTGGATTAATATTAAAAAATAAAATAAAAATAAAAATATTAACCTGGGTTGTTTTGTGTGTGAGTTGACTTGATTACTGTTTATTTTTCTCAAGTCAGTCCCCAAAGTTATGGATAATATTATTTAGTACAAAAACCTGAAAGAAAAGAAATTGATGAATTAATTTTTCAACCTCCAGTAACAATTTTTTCTTCTCGTAAAAAACCACATATTTTTACTGACCTGTTAAAATAAAAAAGAAACCGGATGAAGTAAAATCGCAAAAAAGAAGAAGTAATGGGCCTGTTATCTTAACATTTATCAGTCCGGCCCATGAAGCTAAAAGATGAATATAAAAGAGTGACGGGAGAAAAACCCTATCCTTATATATGCACGCTCCCTATTCCTCACCCCCCCTCCATCAAGCAGCCGCTCCTCGTTCTCACCTGTGCTCTCCTCTTGAAGGTAACGCTCACCCTCTACGCTCTTGCTTCATGTCTCCATCTTGTGAGACAGAAAACTTGTGTACGATTTAGTTCAGTGAACAATTATTGTTTTTGTTGCTTTCGTGTGTGTTTGATCTGTCTGGTTGCTAAGATGACGTGGGAAAGGGGGAGGGGGTTATTTGGCTTTGTTTTTCTGTTTTGAATATTTAGTTTCTTAGCAATGGGAATGCAAAACTACTGTGATATTGCTCTTGTTTACGGATTTTGTATTGTGACTGATTTGTTTGTTTCCTGAGAAGGTAAGAGATTGGAATCGGCTTTATTGATTGGCTTACTGTTTTGAATGATTAAAAAAGTGATTTTAGACTTGTTTGAAAATGTGTATAGTTTTGCTGCTGGAAACTTTTGAAGTTTTGTGTTGTCTGTAATTTTGATGTTTAGTGTACGCTGGTTGTCGATTTTATTTCTCTTTTTCTTTTTTTGTTCTTGTTAGAGGAGCTCTGTCGAACTAATATGACGTCATTAGGGGTTTACAGCTCATTTGAAACTGAAAACAGGATTGTTTTTATTCTGTTCTTATATATCTGCCATGACTTGAATTGGTTATCTATCGTATATGAGGAACTTTTGTAGGAGTTTATCTCCTCGGCGAAATATTTGGCTTTAAGATAATAGAATTGACTCTCCAAGCTTTCTTCTTGTAGGTCTTTTGCATTTTGGTTCTCATGTTATCATGTATGAACATAGAGTTGTTTTGTCTAGGGTCATTACCAACACCATTTCTCATGTTTTGCTTGCGTGGTTCCTGAAAGGAAATGATGATCAGCATTACAGTATCAGTTAATCATACGTTTTCTTTGCAGCAGCAGCAGCAGCTTATCTGTGAAGATGGGTCGTGTTCGTACTAAGACAGTGAAGAAGTCCTCACGCCAGGTTATTGAGAGGTACTACTCTAAAATGACATTGGATTTCCACACCAACAAGAAGATTTTGGAAGAGGTTGCTATCATCCCCTCAAAGAGGCTCCGCAACAAGATTGCTGGGTTCTCTACCCATCTAATGAAGCGTATTCAGAAGGGACCAGTCCGTGGCATCTCACTGAAACTTCAAGAGGAAGAGCGCGAGCGTCGTATGGACTTTGTGCCTGAAGAGTCTGCCATTAAGATCCAAGAGATTAAAGTTGACAAAGAGACCATTGACATGCTTGCTGCCCTTGGTATGTCAGACTTTCCTGGGATTGTTGAAGTTGAACCTCAGCCTATGGTGCTTACCCAGGGCTTTGGCAGAGGAGGTGGTGCTAGGAGGTACTAGAGTTAAATAGCCTCATCGCGATGTTCAAGTGCGAGCGCCAGAACTTTAAATTTTGTGTCTGAATGTCTTTTATTTAGTGCTCACTTTCAGAGTTTTTACTTATATTAATGGTATTTGTGCTTGATGTTTTAAACTGGAGAATTAGTTGATTTTGCTGTTAAAAGACTGATACTTTAGTTGATTCAATCCTGTCATCTAATACCTTTTTTGTCATGTGTTCAATTACATGAACAACTTGAATTATAAATCATGTGTGATGTCACAAGTCTGAAAAAAATTGTATTGTTTTTTCTCCCATGGATTTGGCGAAGGACTGTGGCAAGCGCAGGCTGTATGACCCTAGAACTCGTTTGCTATTTTTCACTACCAGCTTGTGTTGCTGCTACAGGTGGAATGATTGTTATGATGTCTAGAATAGTTTTTAAAATATAAAATGGAAACTAATTTAAAAAATAACTACACTATAATCATATCTTCTTATGATGTTTCATAAGGTAGCATCCTGCCTGACCGTAATGTCCTCAAGTAACTCTTCTTGTTAGATTTATCTCAACGTATTCAGTTCATCGTGAATGAGAATTGGCCCAAGGTTTCTGCCTTAGGTGAAAGGTTCCAAGGCAAATCCAACACATCTATTTCTAGCCCATGTACGGGCCTGGTTCTAGCCCATACAAAGAGAATAAGTATCCAAGGTTTCAAAAACTACCTTTTGTCCCCACCATTTTCTGAGCCTTGGCTCTCCACAGATAATGGATATTTTGCCTCTCTCCACCATCCCGCACCTTCCTCATTGCCCCCCTCCTTTCTCCTCCTCCACCACCGCCACCACAACCACACCACAGCTATTTCTTCCCCCCGCAAACCACCCCCGCCACCGCCACCAGAACCCACCAATTCTTCCTCTATCCGCCGTCCCAAATCACTCAATCCCGCCCCCGCCCCCACAACTCCTAAAATTCCCCCAAACCCACTCAAAACCCTCCTTAACCCCTCCAAACCCCAAATAACAAGCTCCAGTACCCCTAGCACCACCAACCCTCTTTCTCTCTCCACCAAACGCCGCCTCAGCAGCAAACTCTCTCCCCCACCGCTGCCGCCGCCGCCACTTGAAACCACTCAAACCCCAGAAGCTGAAACCCAAGAAAAGACTCGAAAAGTAGAAAACGAAGCCCCCAAAACTGATTTCTGCCAAAAAGGGAAGATCTTTATTGGAAATTTACCAAACTGGATAAAAAAACGCGAACTTTCTGAATTCTTTCGCCAATTCGGTCCTATAAAGAATGTAATTTTGATAAATGGTCATAATGAGACTGAAAGGAATGCTGGTTTCGGGTTTATTATCTATGATGGTCCAACTGCGGAGAAGTCTGCAATGAAAGCTGAGGAATTTGATGGAATGGAGTTTCATGGGAGGGTTTTGACTGTGAAATTGGATGATGGGAGAAGATTGAAGGCGAAAGCTGAGGAAAGGAAGAATTGGGTTGATGGAGAGGATGAGGGTGACTATAGGTCTAAATGGCACGAAGAAAGAGAAGGGTCTACAAAGGCTTTTCGGAGGGTTTTAGACACGCAACCGGAGAATTGGCAGGCAGTTGTTAGTGCTTTCGAAAGGATTAAGAAGGTAAAAGGTTTCAGACACTCTTATTGTTAGGCTTGTAGTTTTAAGTTGACTAAGTAGAAAAAATGTGGACGACTTGTAAGATTCAGGTCGTCAACAGTAGGAAATAATGAATTCCATATTAATCTGTGTCTGGCCATAGATATATATAGCCACGACTTGTGCAGATTATGCTAACCGTGGTCTAAGTGGATAATCGTTAACTTTTAAGGGGATGATTTGTGCGTAATGGCTTGATTCGTTATGCATATTGCTTCTAAGTGATGGGAAAATGTTGCATGGTCATATCATGGGTGACCTTTTATATTTAAGAAGTTATGATAGCTCTTACTTAGTCATTAGCAATTTCCTCTTTTTTCCCATCGTTTTTATTAGCCTGCTAGAAGGGAGTTTGGATTAATGGTGGGTTACTATGCGAGGCGAGGGGATATGCATCGTGCAAGACAAACTTTTGAGAGCATGCGTGCAAGGGGAATATATCCGAGTTCACATGTCTATACAAGGTAAAATCTTTGATAACACATCACTAGTCTTGCTTATTTGTGATTTAAGTTGAATAACTTCTTTATAAGCTTCTTCATCTGTTGAAATACTGGTCATCCATCCAAATTGTCTTCAGTACATACATATTACGCAAGCAATGTGTCTGGTGGCAAATTCTGTTTAGGATGCAGTCGTTCTGAAAAATATTTAACTCCAAGTATAGCCTATCCAAACGAGATTGTAGGGCTTTCAGCGTTGAATTTCATACCTTAGTTATGTGTTTTTTCTTCATTCATGTGTTATTCATTTTTTGGGTAATTTGGCAATGTCTGTTGAAGGTTGCTTCCCAAATGTAATTTTTGTTCAATTAACAGGAACTTGGTCCTTCATAGTTTTAGAGGTTAATTGTTATGTAATTTAATTTTCTTCTATTTTCATTAAAGTTATTTATTTCATGCAGCCTTATTCACGCTTATGCAGTTGGTAGAGACATGGAAGAAGCACTGTCTTGTGTTAGGAAAATGAAGGAAGAGGGTGTTGAAATGAGTCTGGTGACATATAGTATAGTTGTTGGAGGATTTGCCAAAATTGGCAATGCTGAGTAAGTACATATTACCTTTAGTACCTTTTCTTGAAGAACATATCTGTTTCATTAACTTTGCTTTTGGAGATTATCCTTTTGAAGCCTCTTTTTATTCTCACCTTGTTCTCAAGCCTTTGGTTTTATGTGTTTATATTTCTTAGTTGTGCAGTGGCTTATTCTTTAAACTAAAGTAACTGCAGGTTTTTATGACTTGATCAACATACAAAAGCTTTGATGATTTATGCTTCAAACTTCAGCAATTGCAACTTGTTCAGTTGTGTTCAAGTCTTGATTTTCTATATAGCAAAACATTGCAACTTTGGTTTTTGTTTCAGGAGTTCCTCCCCATGCTAATAATAACTTAAACGTTGATTTTGAAGAGCTGCAGAGCACTGGTTCAAGGAGGCCAAAGAGAGGCATACAAATTTGAATGCAATCATTTATGGGAGCATTATATATGCTTATTGGTCAGTATTATGTTTGAAATTCAAGTCTATATTGATTTCTTTTCATTACACACACACGCGCACGCACACACACACTGATCACTTAAATATGCTGAACACTATATCATGTTGATGCTGAATAGTTCCTTGGCAATAAATGTGAGGTCAAATATGTATGATTTAGTGTACAGGTTTGTATGTATGTACTCATATAATAGTGATCATTTTAGGGGCTATTGTTTGGTGCATCATCAATTCTCCTACTGCCAAGTGCAATTATTGGGCCCCAAGTCTTTGGGGTGCCAACTTTATTAAATTGTTGAAGGCTAGGACCATATCTGAGGATCCTGTGTAGGTCTCTGGTACGTGTTAAATGGATCCTTGGATGCTTATTGAATTAGGTTGCATGATAAAATTTGTATCTGTTGATTCTGTTCATGTTCTCTACACATTATACTCTATAGTCTCTGTTAAAATCTTTTCCAAGTTTATGAGGTGCTTTCATAAACTCACAATATCTTCACTCATCCATCAATTACAGTCAGTCATGCAATATGGATCGAGCTGAATCTTTGGTGAGGGAGATGGAAGAAGAAGGTATAGATGCTCCTATTGACATATATCATACCATGATGGATGGTTACACTATGATTGGAAATGAAGAAAAATGTCTGATTGTATTCAAAAGGCTTAAGGTAACAAAACGATAATGTCGTAGAGCTTATTACATGCAAGGTGCTTATGTGTGTGCTTTAGTTTTGTAAGTTTTGTTTGCATTGGAGGTGTGTTCTGTGTCCTCTTGCTCTCGAATGCCAAAATCATTTGAGGTTAGATAGAGCAACATGCATTTTTTCATAACATGTAATTGCAAAGCTTCACCTTTGCCTTTTATACTCTTTCATGAAGAATTTACATGAATTATATGATAATTCGTATCTTATATCGTCCCTTCATGCTAAATCACTATATGCATGTTGTAGGAATGTGGATTTGCTCCTTCAGTTATTAGCTATGGATGTCTCATCAATATGTACACCAAGGTAAGCCTTTTGTCATTTTACCTTTCATTCTAAAATTCTTGTATCTTATTCTATTTTAAAGCTCCCTTACTCACTAGCCTAGTGAAGCAACTTGACACCAGGAATGCTTGTGATTTAAGGAACGAACAGCCCTAGCTCAAGATGTTACTATATAAACATTTTGGACAAAACTGTGTGGAGCTAAGCATGTCATTACTTAAATCAAATTGATTCATAATTCGCTGCACAAGGATAATGTAAAACATAAATTGGAAGAATGAACTCAGATCCTGGAGTCCATGAAAAGTATAAAACTGTGATAAGTTAAAAAGAGATCTTTTAGATGCCTCCAATCATTTGTTTTGACCTTCTCTTGGAGTTGTGCCTTGAAAGAGTGGGATAATTAGACAGTGTCCTTTACTGAGGGATCATGTTGGAGGATGGCAGGCGGAATTGTTTGTTGTGAGGGCTTAAGGCTTTAGTGCTAAGAAAACTGGGATCCAGTCCTTTTGAATGTCTAAATTACTTCGGAGAATTGGGCATCAGGTTGTCTTCCAGAAACATAATATTTCTTTGTTTGAGTATCCTAGAAGAATGACCATTAAGGAGGATGCAGTGGAATTTGTTTGTTGTTAAGGCTTGTGACTTCAGTGCTAAGAATGCTGGGATCCAGTTCATTTTAACTGGAATCTTCTGAAAGTTTGGCACCAAAATGTCATTCCTGCGCCAATTTGAGTTTCAGAAAGCTTGAGAGAAGGTCGAGAATTTTACACGAGGGAGCGGAATCTTCCTGCTTCATGAGGATTTTGATCATTCATGTTATGTTGTGCTCTTCTGTTCAAATTTTTTTAATCTTTATGCTTTATGGAAGTACGCATTGTGCCCCTCTTCATTTTTATTCAATGAATATTTCTGTTTGAGTTCTGTATTTTGTTGGATGTATAGTTGTTCCTTACTCATGTTTTGTATTCAAGTTGGTATCTCTAGTCTTCTTTTTAATTGATGATCAAACATTACATTCAAACCTCCTTTTCAGATGGGTAAAGTTTCTAAAGCCCTGGAGGTTAGCAAAATGATGGAATCAGCTGGCATAAAGCATAACATGAAGACGTATTCCATGTTGATCAATGGGTTCTTGAAATTAAAGGATTGGACCAATGCATTTACAGTTTTTGAAGATGTTATCAAAGCTGGTTTGAAACCTGATGTGGTTCTCTATAATAACATTATCAAAGCATTCTGTGGAATGGGAAATATGGATCGTGCCATCCATATGGTGAAGGAAATGCAGAAGGAAAGACATCGGCCTACTTCACGTACATTTATGCCCATTATACATGGATTTGCAAGAGCTGGGGAAATGAGGAGGGCCCTAGAAATTTTTGATATGATGAGGCGGAGTGGGTGTATTCCAACTGTGCACACCTTCAATGCTTTGGTTCTCGGCCTTGTTGAGAAGCGTCAGGTAAACTACGCATATGATATAACTTAGTTTTGGAACCTGGACATACCAGATTCAAATTTTGATAAATAGACTAGTTTGTGAAAAAAAGCTTTTAGTAGATGTCATGATGTGTACTGTATAAGTATTTTAGCATGGCCTTTTTTTCAATGTTGCTGATTTGTTAGGAAAGCAGTCATTGTCTGTAATATTGATGGAAGTTTCTCAAAGACTTCCTAAATATGTGTAACTTTTCCTTCACCTTAAGGTACGTATAAAATTTCAAAGGTCTGCTTGCATGAACAACACTGTAAATAATAATTTACTATATCTATCTGTGCAAGTGACTCTTACACCCCCATGTACTTGGTTGAAAAATTTAACCTCTTTTCCAGTTTAGTGAACCATTGTTCCCTTCATATCCCTCAGTTATGTGATCGACTTAAGTCACTTCTTGAGATGCTTAGTGAAGTTCCATTTTGGTACATGTGTATCGGCAGTTATGAAAATTGAATTGTGTTTATCCTTTTATGAATGCTGTCTTCTGATATTAATGATTCACTTTGCCTTTTCACTAATTCGTTTCTATCTGCACTGGAAGCTTATATTCAGTAATGCATTATCTTCTTGTTTGATACAAACATGTTCATCTTGAGTATCTTGCAGATGGAGAAGGCTGTTGAAATATTGGATGAGATGGCACTGGCAGGTGTAAGTCCAGATGAACACACGTACACAACAATCATGCATGGTTATGCAGCATTAGGTGATACTGGAAAGGCCTTCGAGTATTTTACCAAAATGAGAAATGAAGGACTACAGCTTGATGTATTTACATACGAGGCACTGCTCAAGGCATGTTGCAAGTCAGGCAGGATGCAAAGTGCTTTAGCAGTTACAAGAGAGATGAGTGCTCAAAATATTCCAAGAAACACCTTTGTCTATAACATATTAATCGATGGGTATGGATTACTGTCTATAACTCATGAATTTGTGTTTTAAGAGAACTTCCAGTCTCTTAAATATCATTGCAATTAATGTGTTCTCAAAATATCCTCTGATCTCCTCTGTTTCCTTGGTTAGATATGTTATCAGCATTTATTTCCAATATCTTGATTCAATTGTTTTTCTGATTTAGATGGGCTCGAAGAGGTGATGTTTGGGAGGCTGCTGACCTTATGCAGCAAATGAAGCAAGAAGGGGTTCAACCTGATATTCATACATATACATCCTTTATAAATGCTTGTTGCAAGGCTGGAGATATGCTGGTATGCTTTGCTGATCAGTAACTAGTCCTTTTTTTTTCTTTCAATGCTGTTAGTAAGGGGCACACTCAATGCATTCTGAACTTGAATGGTGATAACAAGCATTGCATTGTAAATTGCTGTAGCCCTTGTATGGACAATCTGATCAACACAAGTTCATAGGATTTCGGGAGCGTTTCCAAAAAATTCATTTTTTTGCTAATTTTTTTTTTTTTTTTTATGTTTTGAATTGTTTCGATGCACTGATCTCAAAAATAATTTTTTTAAAATAAAAAATTATTTTGTTGCATTTTAGCATGAAAAACAACCGCAACCACACTCCCAAACAATCTCGATCTAGTTTATGATTTTTTCTTCCAAGTTAAAGCATTGCTTAGACTTGAACAGAAGAAAATTTCAGTAAGGTGTTAATTCAGCAATTTGGTCCTTCATGTTTTACTTAGGTTTGTAATATAGGATGAATTTTAGCTTTCTAGTCTTGGATGGCGATATGTGTTTAAGACACTGGCGCTGGAAGTTTTTGCTTCAGTTTCTCATTTTCCAACCGGGCATAATAATATCAGGTGCAACTTCTGCTTTTAAACAAAACCAGGAAACAAAATGCTTAAATCAATTCATTTGTCTAAAATTTTAAATGCAAGCTTTATTTATTTATTTTTTTAATTGCTGTTCCTAATTTGATTGAGCAAACCATATTTTTCAGAGAGCAACAAAAACAATACAAGAAATGGAGGCTTTAGGAGTGAAGCCAAATGTGAAAACGTACACTACATTGATTCATGGGTGGGCATGTGCTTCTCTTCCAGAAAAAGCATTGCGCTGCTTTGAAGAGATGAAGTTGGCTGGATTAAAGCCTGATAAAGCTGTGTACCATTGCTTAATGACATCATTGTTGTCAAGGGCTACTGTTGCTGAAGCATACATTTACTCTGGGGTTCTGTCCATTTGCAGAGAAATGATAGAATCTGAGTTGACTGTAGATATGGGGACTGCAGTTTACTGGTCCAAATGTTTACGCAAGATCGAAGGAACAGGAGGAGAGCTCACAGAAGCTTTACAGAAGACCTTCCCTCCTGATTGGAATGCGCATCACTCTCCCGAGGCAAACTATGAATCAGATATTGATGATGAACCCAGTAATGGTGGTGATAATAACATGTTTTTGGCTGGTGTGAATGATGGAGATAGCGACGATGACGTTGATGATCATGATGAGAACAAGGATTTCAAACAGAGATTATGGGTTTAAACCAGTTTCAGAGTCAAAAGCTGTATGACACTCAAATGAGTGAACCAAGCTATTGAAAATGTACCATTCACATATGGTCATGATACATCTCAAAATATTTTCTACGTTCTCTCAAGTCAGAGGACTAAAATTATGCTTCATGCATTTATGGCGTTGAGAATTCTCAACTAGGCACAAGGTTTATCTAACTTCAAACTGACTTCATTTTGACTCCTTTCAGTGAGACTAAACCAAAGTTAAATAATGAAAGACATCAATTTTACTTTTTACGAAAAATTAGAGCAATGAAGACATACGAGTGTATAACTCTTGAAGTGATTGCTATCCGCTGAGTGAGGGACGCTTTCCAATAATAGCACAAGAAGAAAAGAATACAAATCTTGATTTTTGCCCTAGACTCTCACTGTCAGGATTGCACCCACACGATGAACCATCAAATCAAGTTGAAATTTCTTCATCATTATCAAGCTAACGTTCCTGCATGTCGATGGATATGAACTCAATTGACAGTCGTGACATGATTGAGGTACCTTCATTGGTTTTGACATTGCCTCATCTCATCTATGGTGTCCGAAGGACATCCCAAATGTCCAAAATGCAGAGAACCATTTTTTGTTGTCAGTTTGACTTTGAATTTTGTTTTCACAAGACAAGTTGTGCATAGCACTATTTCGCTATTCTTCCCTCAACATTTCTCTTTTAAAATTTTCCAATCTCATGTCAAATGCAATCTGAATGATTTCAAGGGCACTTGTTTCATATAAAACCATAAAACGGGATTAGACGATACGAGGGAATCCTCAAATTAGCCCCCCCTCTCTTCGTTCTTTTGATATAGTTGACAGATAAAGATTTTCTCAATTACATCCCTTATTTGTTTAGAACTCTATACTTGGGTCACTCATCTAAAATCGTCTCCAATTTCAAATAAAAGAAGATCAAAATTTCTTCAAGAATACATCATTTTATTGCATAACTATACCCTTTAGACAAAACTTACATTAATGGATATCGATGATAGAACACGGTTGAATAATGTATAAAACCCTGGATGCTAAATTGAAAAAAGTTTTAGTTTTAAGACTCCAACTGAAAATCTTGGTACAGTTCAGCGTCTCAGAAATTTAGACACAACTTAAGAATCAAAATCATACTTCGCAGGGAACAGAACAGTACAATGTAAGATGATAACTGTGATAATGAGTTCAGTCCACATTGAATGCCGTTTTGAAACATGCATGGTCACCTCAGGTTCTGTAGCTATAGACAGGGTGGACATGGATTTGATGTTTCTGTACCTCCCTTCTTAACATCTGTTGATGACCTAATTCTTGGTACAATGATTTTGCTGGGCTGTACACATTGCCTTATTGATGCTATGGTGTCTTTAGTAGATCCCAACCGCCCAGAATTCAAGATAGCCATTTTGGTTGATATGTTCCTTCAAAGGCCAGCTAAGAAATCAACCAAGTGTTAATTTACTACAAGAAGGCTACATATTTGTCTATGCTTCCGAGCTGGTTTTTGTAGTGGGATACATAGGAAGCAAATTCCATCTAAATCTTCATGAAAATAAGTTGCTCTACACATTTCAATATGTTTGTAAAACATATTTGTAAAATCTAGATGGCCTATGGGTTGACCCAGACTTTGCCGGCCCGAGATGTAGACCAATAGAGGTTGAAAAAAATAGAAAAAGAAAAGAATTTGGTCGACTTGGTAGAAAAGCCGAGTTGACCTAAACCAGCTAACTTTTTTTTTTTTTTGACTCATTGTTGCCTCCCGGGGAGATTTCCGGCTTGCTTACATATTTAAATTAAATCCCACATAGTTTTCAAGTGCTAAACTAGTGGATGAATGAAGAAGGGGAAGGAGATTAAGAACATTCTTGTCAACATATGCTCCCACTCATGTTCTTGGCACACAAACAGAAGACAACTGAATCTGGCCAAGAGAACAACGTATAATGATTACTGTATTAATTACTGGGTTCGCTATATATATATATATATGTATATATATATGCATCCCTTGAAGGTTTTGTTGCATTATAATTCCAGTTAATTATCTAATTAATCATTCTGCATCTCACATTAATTAATGAAGTTTCAAAGGAGTTCCATGCATGCATGGACATGCGTCGTTATTAATCCTTGCCATATCTTATCTTGTCCCCTCTAAGACAACTCAAACTCCATGGCTGATTCTTGCACTTCCACCAGAATGTCCTGTTGACTCTTCCATGTTCTTTCCATAACGGCAGCTTCACTGGTTCGCATCAAACACTATTCAAACTCGATCCCAGTGCTGATAAATCAAACGGTATCACTAGGTCAACCTGGTGAATTGTCAACTTCATCTTTAGCCCGGGCTGAATTTAAAAATAAACCGAGAGAGATGGCCCGGTTAAAAATTTATAAAGAACGTGATTTTAATTTTTTCTTAAAAACAATCTTGAAATAATATTATTTAAAATTAATGTAAACTAAATCATTTAATCCGACCCATGATCTAGTCATTGTATTGAGTCATAAACCAGGTTGCATTTTATAATCTTGCCTTATATATATTACCATATATTAATGTGCATAGATAATATCGTGCAAACATGTAGTGCTTCAACATTGACTCAAGAATACAAAATTGCATGTACGTCCTTTTTCATTGAGCTGCCTGGTTGTCAAATGCCACTAGGCTCTAGGGCAACAAACCCTAGATTATAATTGCCTCATTTTTTTCGTGCATTCATGTTGAGATGTTTGAGGTTGAAGGTACAAAACTAATCACAATTAGGAATTGATATTGGCAACTAATTATTATTTATTTAGGTATAACTTGGAATCCTGCAAGCCCCTTCCATCGACAATGGTATCTGCTCTCTCTCTCTTTCCTTCTCCCATCAAATCAGAGTGATTTAACACTTCAAGGATGGTTTGAAATGAAAGTTCCAAGATCCTTCCATCTCTCAATATCGATTTTCTGCTCTTATTAATGTTGTTAAAATATACCCAGATTTTCCTTAAGCCTCAGCACCTAATCTTGAGAACAATATAATAAGACCCATTCATCTCATAGCAAGCCTTTCTGTGATACAAGTTTCACGAACTAATTTTGAGAATTCAATAATAAGGTTCACTCATGCCATAAATAAGATTTTTTGTAAAATAAAACAACAGTATTTTTAGATATAAATAATGTTATTAAATTTGATTCCGCAGAGTTTACCTAATTAAAACTACAAATTAACCCGATAAGCCAGTTTATAATTTGATTAAAAATTAATTTTTTATTTTAAAATAATTTTTTTTGTTTTTTAAATTAAATTAATATCATTCTAATTAATTCAGATTAACTCTAATTAACACACCTAACTTATCACATGGCCTGGTTTAGTAACTACTTTGTAAACAAGTAGCACTCTCATTCTTCTTCTTTGTTTGGGTAACTAGACATTCATCTTCATGCATTTAATATTTATTAATTATCATGTATGACGAGCTGTAATGGCATCTCAAAAATAGCTAGGACCCGGTGATGGATGGTTTATGTTTCATAATCTTCTTAATTATCAAACTAAACACATTTTAAGGACTTAAAAAAAGCGATGAACAAATGCAGAGGGTCAACAACTTAGCATGTGCAATTCTATGTGGAGATCTGCCTTCAGCTGATAATGAATTGGTAGATAGGAGACCAACCACTTCATTTACAACTACTCTTCTTCTTCTTCTTCTTCAATAACTCACAATGATTAGGAACACAATTATCCACCGATTCCAACACAAGAATCACTCAAATCGCACGAGCAAAAGATTAGAGCAATCCTTAAGAAACCGGGCCAGGTTGATACAGGACCCGAAACCCAGTTGATTTGGAGAACCAGGTTTGGTAAAAAAATGAGATGGGTTAATCCTAAATCTAAGTTGAACGGAGATCTTTCAAACCTGATATAAAAAATTAAATAATTCCTAGATTAAAGCCCCTAGGAAAAAAAGAAAAAAGAAAAAAAGAAGAAACAGTGAAATGTTGTGGATTATAAATCAATCCATGGTAATAATAATTTAATATGTGAGGGTATAAAGAATCAAATGTACGTATAAGTAGCACTGATATGATATAAAATATAGAAAATAAATTAAAGTGAAATATACTAACTATCTATTACTTGAATTTGTAGCTGAGGTTTTCTGTTGTATTGCAAATTTGAAGATAAAATATTCTAGGAAATAGTTAAAAGACAAAAAATATTGAAATATTTTTGTTGCTCCTTGCGGGTTATTGATTTAATCTCTCTTCTACCTTTAACTATCTTTTTATTTAAAAATAAATCTAAATAATAATTAATTGTATATCACTAGTTATTTTCTGAGCATAAATTAAAATAACAAGTCATTATTTGATTAATGATATTTAAGCAACAAATCTTAGAAAACTACAAAAATATATCATATAACTTAATTTCACAATGCTTTCAACAAGAGTGTTTCGAAACATTACCTTAATTAACAACACGAAATGCTAATATATTTTAGGATTTTTATCGATTAAGGAATGTGTGTGTGGATTTTATCTTCCCGTGAAAAATCACACCTGCTTTTATGATGGTTACGATTCACACATGCATGGAGCCCACCCTCCCCTTCAAACGATGGAATGCCATGACTTTACACTTTGAGATCACTAGCAAACTATTACAGACTTTACACTTTGAGATCACTAGCAAACTTTTACACAGAAGAAGAAGAAGAAGAAGAAACGAGTGAAACGTCATGGTGGTCATTTGTTAAATTATGTAATCAAAGGGAAACTTCCTAGCCAGTGAACTTAGTAACCTGCCAAACTTAGGTTTTAAACCCTACTCCAAACTAGGTTTGCAAAAATAAGATGAGAGAGTTCATCTAATTAAACCCGAATGATCAATTTAAATTTTAAATTATTACAATTAACTTATTTACTTCTTGACTCGAGCTTAAACTAGACCAGATCATTCGATTTAACAACTTTTTTTACAGGCAGCAAATTACTTGTAATTGAAAATTCTCAAGGCGGTCTCTTACCTTGCAGTCCTGAAGAAGACAACATGGGTTCCTTGACAATAACTAGGAAACATATCCTTCGAACCATCAAGCTCTCTGTAAAAATGGTTAATGGTCTTACCCATTAGTCACATTAATTATTGGCCATCATACGAAGCTCCCTCCACCAATCTTTTTGGTCTTCTCGACGATTTTGATTAGCCAACAATCAAGGGACCCCATTGGTGAGGCCATGAGTTCTTTGTACCACAGGAGCCAGGAACTAGGGCCCCATTCACATGAGACTGTGTAAGAATGATGGTACCAACACAGAACAACGAACATGTCATATGCTGATGTGCTATACGATGTTTTATTATTCATGCATGGGACGTACAAAGGTTAGCTAAAAGATATGATGGTCGGAGTCAACTCGATGGATCGGATCGATCTTCTCCGATGGATAAACTGATAGTGGCTGCATGACAGCATTGAAAGCACCACTCCATCATGAAAATAATGTGACAATTTTTAAGGAGATATGATATATATAGACGGTATTTATAAATATGGTAGTTGTTATTTTTTATTTAAAAATATATTAAAATAATTTTTAAAATTTTTAAAAGTTATTTTTAATATAAAACATTAAAACTATCATCATAAAAATAAAAAAAAAATTATATTAAAAGCCCCATCCATCATAAAAAAGAAACGTGATAAAATTTAAAAATATAAGTTTTTATGGTTGAAAAATCGTAAAAGAAACGTGATAAAATTTAAAAATATATGTTTTTTGGTTTTTGTTTTTGCTAAAAGGTAATAAATTTTTACAGTATTTTTTATTTAAAAATATATTAAAATAATATATTTTTTAATTTTAAAAAATTATATTT
>NW_011502465.1:13412-20228 GCF_000495115.2 Populus euphratica | reverse complement strand
CCACCCACTCATCAATTAGTCATCAAATCAATAGCTCCCAATTTTGGCCTATAAAAGGAGGCATTTGCCATGCATTTAGGCATCTTGGTGTCCAGATCAAGATCAAGCTCTTGCTTTCTCTCTTTGTTTTTTTTGTAATGTTTATGCTTTGCTTTCATTAATATCAAGTTTATGCCTTTCATTTCCCTTCCTTTACTTAGTTAACTTTTATCTTATTTATGTTCTTATTTTATTTATTTATTTTTCTTTCTTTCATTATGTCTAGCTAAGTTTATTATGTCAAGGTGAAAAGGTTACACTAATGGTGTAAGAATAAGTATAGTGTAAACTTAATATGGACTTCAATGTTTGATACTAACATGTTTTGTATTTGTTATCTTGTCCACTCTTTAATACTTTACTTGTTGAATGATTAATCTTGATTTATGATGTATAACACTTGGTACAACAAATGCTTGGCCCTTTCATAGCCCATACTCTATGGTATAACCGACACCTGAGCTATGAAAGGAACTTGATTTGTTGTTAACATAAGTTATAATCATGAATGCTTGACGAGATTTACAAGTATTAGCATTAATCGAATAAGATGACTAATGTAATTATGTTAACAATCTATAATCTGATTGGAACCTCCTTTGTGTATAGTTTCCAATTGAATAATAAGAGTTTATACTATACTTGTTTGACATACCATTAGTGGATCCTCTAACCTTGACATTATTTGTTATCATTGTTTAATCCTTACGGTAATTTTCCATCTCAAGGTTCTCATCAACTTATCTTCTTCTCCTCCTCCTTCTTTTTCTTTATTATTATTATTATTGTTGGTACTACTACTACTACTACTACTACTACTATTATTCTTGTTATTACTATTATTATTGTTGTTGTTGTTATTGTTATTATTGTTATTCTTACTATTATTGTTATTTATAATTTGTACAATTAACCTCCTTGTGGTTCGTCCCTGGTCTTGCCGGGCTATTTATTACTTCGACACTCTTGCACTTGGGAGAAGACATCAATCTTTTCATCGTGTCAAGTTTTTGGCGTCGTTGCCGGGGAGGTAAGTTCTTGTATAAATTATAGTAGTTATTTTATTTTTCCTTTTCACTTGTATATAAATTTGTATCTTTTCTCTTGTTTCTTCTCCTTTTGTTTTCTTCTTTCTTTTATTTTATTTCTACACGTGCATGAGAGTGTGGTCACGTACATCAAGTGGTAGACTTAGTAGGATATCCTCATCATTTTTAGAAAATATGGCCGAAGAAGATAATCAATCACTTTATAATGAGAATAACCGTGCTAGAACACTTAGAGACCACATGAATCCCACAAGAACAAGTGCACCATCATGCATAGTTTTTCCTCCCGATGCATCTCATTTTAATTTTAAACCAGGCATTATTCAACTTTTACCTTCTTTTCATGGCTTAGATTTAGAAAATCCATACTTGCATTTAAGGGAATTTGAGGAGGTTTGCAACACATATAATAATTTAAATTGTAGCATGAACACCATTAGATTAAAGCTTTTTCCTTTTTCATTAAAAGATAAAGCTAAAACATGGCTACAAAATTTAAGACCAGGATCCATTCGTGCTTGGGATGAAATACAACAATAGTTTTTAAAGAAGTTTTTCCCATCTCATAGAACAAACTCTTTCAAAAGACAAATCACCACTTTCACTCAAAAACCAGGAGAACCATTTTACCAATGTTGGGATAGGTATCGAGACTTGCTTAGTACTTGCACTCATGATTGTTTTGAAACATGGAGATTGGTTTCACATTTCTATGAAGGATTAACACCTAGAGATAGGCAAATGGTTGAATTGATGTGCAATGGAACTTTTGAAGATAAAGACCCTGATGAAGCAATGGAGTACTTAGACTTGTTAGCTGAAAATGCTCAAAATTGGGACACCGCGAGTACTTATGAGGCACCGAGTAAAACTCAACCTCATACATCTAGTGGAGGTATGTACAACCTTAGGGAAGATCATGACCTTCAAGCCAAGTTTGCATATTTAGCTAGAAACGTCAAGGCACTAGAATTGAAAAAGAGTGGTCAATTAAAATATGTTGAAAACATTGTGTGTCAAATATGTGAAACAAATGAACACTCAACCAACGACTATCTAACCTTGCCTTCTTTTAAGGAATGTCTCCATGAACAAGCCTATACTTTAAACAATTTTCAAATGCCCAATCATAACCCATACTCACAAACATACAACCCTGGTTGGAGAAATCACCAAAATTTCAGTTGGAAGAGTGATAATGCACAAACTTCACAACCACAGTTTCAAGCACACCATAATTTCCAAAATTATCATGGATATGCACCTCCTTATGCTCCACCTCCTATAAGAAAATTTGAGGAAACTTTGCCATGCATTCATTGAAAAGCAAGAGACAATCAACACTCAACTTGCTCAAAGCATAACAGATTTTAAAGATACTCTTGCAAAATTCACATCTGCTCTCAATTTTCAAGAGAAAGGTAAGTTTCCATCTCAACCACAACAAAATCCCAAGGGGCAATACAATGCAAATGTAAGTAGTTTTGGAAGTCAACACATAGATCAAGTCAAATCAGTCATCAGTCTTTGCAATGGTAAGGTTATTAAAAAACTCATTCCTGAACCTTGTGAGAAAGATGATGAGTCAATCTCTGAGGGTAAGGAAGGGGTTGAATCTGAATATTGCAAGGAAAAGATTGATTCCCTGCCAGCATTTTCATTTCCTCATGCCATGACCAATCAGGAAGAAATCGAGCATGAAAAAGGCACCGAAAATGTTGATGCGGATCTTTTATCAAAAGTGACAACAGATTCGACACCCGACATCACACCAATCAATGATTACTTTTCTGATGAATCTCTACTTTCTCTTAGTTCAATGCCTTGGTTTGCTAAACATATCAATTTTCTTGCTTCAGGATTTTTGCTAGCTCACTAGAGTACCGAAGACAAAAGAAACTTTTTAAGCAACGTGCAAAATTTTTATTGGGATAATCTTTACTTATTCAATTATTGTCCTGATCAAATATTTCAAAGATGCATTCCCGATAATGAGGTAAGTAATTTCATTAAATTTTGTCACTCTAAGGCACGTGGGGATCATTTCTCGTTAAAAAAGAGGACAGTAGAAATCTTACAAAATGAATTTTATTGGCCCACCATGTTCAAGGAATCACATGCATTCCACAAAACCTGTGAAAATTTTCAAAAGGTGGCATTTATTTCAAAACACAGAGAGTCTTTAGATAATCTTCTATTGACTGTTAAGTCTCATCATAGTCGAGATAAGCATCGTGCAATTCATGACTTATGAACCCATTTTCATAAAGAACATGCTAGACATAGTCTTGGGAATCTGACTAAAAAAGACCCTGTTTGCCAGTTTTTAAGAAAACTGGATGGGAAGCCTATCCTCGACCCATAGAGGGCGTTTAAGCCGTTCTTGGACTTAAAACCAAGGGAAGATGTGAGCCACAATCACAACTACCTGTACATACACATGTTTTTTTCAAAAGTAAATAAAATTTCTCATCAAAAAAGAGGATTGTAGAAATCTTACAAAGTGAATTTTACTGGCCCATCATATTCAAGGAGTCAGATGCATTCCGCAAAAACTATGAAAATTGTCAGAAGGTGGGATTTATTTCAAAACACAGAGAGTCTTTAGATAATCTTCTATTGACTCTTAAGTCTCATCATAGTCAAGATAAGCATCGTGCAATTCATAACTTAGGAACCCATTTTCATAAAGAACATGCTTGGCATAGTCTTGGGAATCTGACTAAAAAAAGACCCTGTTTGCCAGTTTTTAAGAAAACTGGATGGGAAGCCTATCCCCGACCCATTGAGGGCGTTTAAGCTGTTCTTGGACGTAAAACCAAGGGAAGATGTGAGCCACAATCACAACTGCGATTTGAATTTTTTTTGTTTGTAAAAACTTGTGTCTTTTGGTTTTATTATTGTGTTTTGTTATTTCTTATTTTTGTTTTAGTGTGTTTCAGGTTTTGTCAGTGTTCGTTATTTCAGGTGATATCTTCTATACTCTATCTTTCTACCTTAGAACATTGAGGACAATGTCTCGTTTTGGTTGGGGGGAGAGGGTAGTAGTTGATAAAAAAAAAAAATTGTTTTTCATTTCATAAAGCATGTGCATAATTGTTGTTACTAGGATGGCAGAGTAAAGGAGTTCTTTTGTTAAAGTGACTCTTGAGACGCATCTTAGTAACCATTCTTAACAAGGTCTATTATAATACTTCCTGAAATATTCAGGTTTACAAACTCTCGTATTGTTACCACTTAATTCTGCTCAGATACTTATTTAACATGTATTCTTAAACCTTAATTTACACACACACACTTTAACATATGATTGTGGGTTGCATATTGGATTATTACATTATTTATGTTCTTTTGTTAAAGGTAACAACTAAGGGAAAGGGATTGTATATAATTAAAAAGAAAAAAAAAAAAAAAAAAAAAAAAAAAAAAAAAAAAAAAAAAAAAAAAAAAAAAAAAAAAGAAAAAAAGAAAAAAAAATGATGATAATAAAAATGTAGATAAGTTTGATTTCGTAGCCTCCCTAACCTAAGCAATTAAGCCCGAAGGGGTGTTTTAACACCTAATACCCTAAAGTCAACTGACTTGGGAGCTATTGGCCCAACGCTTGTTACATGGGTTGAGGAGAAAAGCTTAAAGGAATCAAACATTGCACTATCTACATATCAGTATCTGCGACCCGAGTTACTAAGCTCGTAGGGGTGTCTTAACACCTAATGCCCTAAGACCAACTGGTCTGGGAGTCATTAGCTGAAAGCTCGTTACATGGGTTAAAGATGCATGATGTTTTTAAAGTATATGTATATAGAGTTAAAAAAAAAAAAAAAGACAAAAATAGTAATCCCAACCCAAGGAAGTTAACCTTAAACATTAGAACAAAAATTTTGTTTTCTTCCAAGAAAAGCCCCATAATTATGTGTTGATACATTGAGCACAAAAGAAAGGTTTATTAATATCTTGTTAAGAGGTATTGAGCAGATATATAAATTTAATGAGAGTTTGTTTATCTGGATAGACTAATGGAAGTTAAATGATGAATACCTTGCTTTGTGAAATTTGCAAATTTGTTTTCTATTTTAACGCTTTGATTACTAGGGACTAGTAATAAGCTGGTTGGGGGGTGTGATTAGTACTTAAAAGTGCATTTTTATCATGGTTTTATATCATCATTTTGCACTTGAAGTATCAATAACTCCTTAACTAAAATATGTTTTATAATAATGTATCTAATAATATAAGATACCTATAATTTATGGTAAATGTCTATTTTTAATGCAGGCCTATCACATAAATGAAAGGATTGATTGATGACTTGAAGAACTTAAATTGCAAGGATAAAGAGATGGCCAAACTTAGAAAAGAGATGTCGGTGCAATCCAAACCGGAACACTGTTCGGTAATTGGGTCATATCTGGAGCTACAGATCTCAGATTTAGGTCCAATTTATATGGATGGAAAGGTAAGACATAGGCCTACAACTTTCATATGGAGCCCAAGATCTAAAAAGGCCATTATCAAGTCCAAATTGTAGCAACAACAAAGAAGCCCGAATCTGTCTTCCAGCCCGAGCACTATTCGGTATTTTGGCCATATCTGGAGTTCTAGAAGTCCAAATGAGCTGAAATTTTTACACAAGAAAGCTGAGACAATTGCCTACAACTTTCATGTTTACAACTGGCTCCAATTTTGACGTTATCAATGACGTTTTGGGCAGACAAGAGAAGATAAGGATTGTCACCAAGTCAAAAGTTGGTCACCCACTTATCAATTAGTCATCAAATCAATAGTTCCCATTTTTGGCCTATAAAAGGAGGCATTTGCCATGCATTTAGGCATCTTGATTTCCAGATCAAGATCATGCTCTTCCTTTCTCTCTTTGTATTTTTTATGCTTTGTTTTCATTAATATTAAGTTTATGCCTTTCATTTCCTTTCCTTTACTTAGTTAACTTTTATGTTCTTATTTTGTTTATCTATTTTGCTTTCTTTCATTATGTCTAGCTAAGTTAATTATGTCAAGGTGAAAAGGTTACACTAATGGTGTAAGAATAAGTATAATGTAAACTTAATATGGACTTTAATGTTTGATACTAACATGTTTTATATTTGCTATCTTGTTCACTCTTTAATACTTTGCTTGTTAAATGACTAATCTTGATTTATGTTGTATAACACTTGGTACAACAAATGCTTGGCACTTTCATAGCCCATAATGTATGGTATAACCGACACCTGAGCTATGAAAGGAACTTGATTTGTTGTTAACATAAGTTATAATCATGAATGCTTGACGAGATTTACAAGTATTAGCATTAATTGAATAAGATGACTAATGTAATCATGTTAACAATATATAATCTGATTGGAACCTCCTTTGTGTGTGGTTTCCAATTCAATAATAAGAGTTTATACTATACTTGTTTGATATACCATTAGTGGAACCTCTAACCTTGACATTTGTTATTATCATTGTTTAATCGTTACATTAATATTCCATCTCAAAGTTCTCATCATCTTCTTCTTCTTCTCTTTCTTTATTATTATTATTATTACTACTACTACTACTACTACTACTACTACTACTACTACTACTACTACTACTACTACTACTACTACTACTACTACTACTACTACTACTACTACTACTACTACTACTACTACTACTACTACTACTACTACTACTACTACTACTACTACTACTACTACTACTACTACTACTACTACTACTACTA